>NC_091580.1:12707012-12712012 GCF_042767895.1 Penaeus vannamei | reverse complement strand
TGATCAATAATAATTATATATCGGACTGGTTCCCAAATAGAACGCACTTGGTCGAGTCGGAGGAAAAAAATCGTTGGCAGAAATTAGAATGAAATTGATATCATATCCGACATAATGACAAATAGTCCATATGTATTTGTAATCATCCCACTCGTTATAATTGGATATAACGAAAATTGGTTCATATTTGCGGTTTGGATTCCGAATTTTCCCGCCGTTTCAATATTATCTTTTATGGCCACCTGCTATTGTTTGTGTTTTTTGCGGTGTTTTATTTGCGAAGGAGGTTGTTCTCTTTTGTTCCTTATCGTATTTGTTTAGCATTCGTAATGAATCTGAGAGAGAGAGAGAGAAAGAGAGAGTGGGGGGGGGTGTCTGTGTGCTTGTCTGTGTGTGAGAGTGAGGGAGAAAATGTGTGAGTGCGTGTGTGTGTGTGTGTGTGTGTGTGTGTGTGTTTGTGTGTGTGTGTGTGTGTGTGTGTGTGTGTGTGTGTGTGTGTGTGTGTGTGTGTGTGTGTGTGTGTGTGTGTGTGAAATAGGGAGTGAGAGAGTGACGGTCTTATTAAGAAAGTAGGTATTCAGAGTGAGAAAGAGAGAGAGAGAGATCAGACGAACACACATACAAAGAGTAAGAAAGAGAGAAAGGCGCGCGCGCGTTTGTGTGTGTGTGTGTGTGTGTGTTTGTGCGTATTTTGTTCGTATGTGTGTGTTCCAAAGAAAGAGAGTAAGACAGATCGATAAATACATAGTCAGTGTGTGTATCCGTGTGTTTACCTTTTATCTACATGTGTTTCTATTTCTCTATGTGTACATATTGTGAAAACGAAAATAACTATTCAGAATTTTCATTTTGTACAATGACAAAAAAATAACAAATGCAAAATACGAATAATTCGCTTCCACTAGCCCTTTATATTTCATGTTAGAGAGTAATCCATTAATAAACCGGATTTATTGAGGATAAATTTATACGTTTTCAATCATTTAATCTTCAGTGTTCAGCTGTTAATATTAAGTTTAGAGTTCATGACAACATGAAGTCAATATGTAGATTATGAGGAAATAAGGATAATGACAAAGTTATAGTAATGATAATGATAATGACATAATAACATTAATGATGATGACAATAATAACACTAATGACAATGATAACAATGATTATGATAATAATAGTACTAGTTAAAGCATATATATGAGAATGTACATAATATACACATTGTGATAGCAATGAAAATCATGATGATATTAATGTTATTGATGGTGATAATGATGGAAGCGATGATAGTGATGACGAAAATAATGATGACATTGATAATGATTATGATAACAGTTATGATAAAAGTTTTCATAAAAATGATAATGATAATGATGATAATAGTCATCATCATTATCATAATGATAATGACCATAACATCAATAATGACAATATTGATAAGATAATAACAATGATAATGATGATGATACTACTCACAATAATTATTAATCATAGTAATAATAATGATACTACTAATAATGATAGTAAAGATGGTTATAATAACAAATATTATTTTTATCACTTCCATTCTTGTAATAACAAGAATAATGATTATAATATTGTGGCTGCTGTTATCATTATCATTGTTATTATTATCGTTGTTATGATTATTTTTATTATTGTCATTATTTTAAGAAAATCATCATTTATATTACTATTATCATCCTCCTCATCTTCATAATTATTATCATTATCGTTATCATTATTAACATCAGTATTACCATCACAATTAATATTATCATCTTTTTCATGACTATTATCAATTAGAGCAATATTCATAAGAATAATAGCAATAATGCCAATGCCAAATTCCATACAAAAATAACTATGTTTTCATAAACATGGTAATAAGAAAATTACAACGACCATCATTTTTTATCATTATTATCATTATCATCGTGATTATAATTCTCAAAATGACAATAATGATTTCATCAAAAATGGTATTAGAAATTATGAAAAATATAATCAAAACTAGACATCATAATCAAAATAAGAATAATATTATAAATAAAATGACAGCAATAACATTACTGACATTAATAATAACAATGGTAAGAATTATAAACATTTCTTTTTAATTATCATTTATTATCTATATCATTTTCAACAATGTTATTATCAATATTATCATTGTTATCGTTATCATCATATTTAACAATAATAACAAGCGAAATAATTATATGGATGATGATAATGATAACTATAAAAATGATAATGAAAATAGTGTTACTACTACTAATAATAGATATAATAATAACAATAATAGGAGCAATAATAATGATGATGGTAATAATAACTATAATAGTGATAATAAGATAGTAATAATAATAATAATAATAGTAATGATAATAATAATAGAAATGATAATGATAATAACAGTAATGATAATAATAATGATAACAATAATGATAATAATAATAATAATAATAGTAATAATGAGGATGATAATTATTATAGTAATGAAAACAGCAATTATGAAAATAATGATAATAGATAATAACACTAATTATAACAATAATAAAAGTGATAATAGTAATAATGAGATTCTTAAAATAACAACAGAAATAATAATGATAATAATAATAACAACGATAATGATACTTATGACAATAAAAGTATTAATAATAACAGCAACAACAACAATGATAATAATAATAATAAAAAGAGTAATAACAATAAGGATAATGATAATAATATTATAAAAATGACAGTGACAATAATAAAAATAATTATGAAAGTAAAAATAATATTAATAATAACAATAATCATAATAATGATAATAATAATAATAATAATAATAATAATATTAATAATAACAATAATCATAATAATGATAATAATAATAATAATAATGATAATAATAATAATAATAATAATAATAATAATAATAATAATAATAATAATAATGATAATGATAATAATAATAATAATAATAATAATAATAATAATAATAATAATAATAATAATGATAATAATAATAATGATAATAATGATAATAATAATAATAACAGTAACTATAATAATGATAATAATAATAATAATAATAATAAAAATAATGATGATAATAATAATAATAATAACAATAATAACAATGATGATAGTAATAATGATAATGATAATAATGATAATAATAATGAGAATATAAATAAGGCTAATGATGGTTATGTGAATGATGATGATATCAATGTTATTATTATTATTATCACTATTATTGTTAACATTATTAGTATTATCGTTATTACAATAACAATAATATTGTTAATAAGGATAACAATAATATTGATAATAATGATAATGATAATAATAAAAGTAACAATAACAATAATCCTAATACTTATAATAATAATAATAGTAATAATAATGATAATAATAATGATTATAATAATGGTGATAATAATAAAGTTAGTAATAATGATATTAATGATGATGATGATATCAATAACAATGATAATTATAATGATAAAAGTGATAATGATAATGAAGATGACATTAAGAATTATAGTAATCATAACAATGATTATTATTATCTTGATGATGATGATAATTTTAATGCTGATAATAATGATATCAGTGAGGATAATGACAAAAGTGATAATAATGATATTAGTAAGGATAATGTCAAAAGTGATAATAATAGAAATGATAATAATAATAATAATAATAATAATAATAATAATAATAATAATAATAATAATAATAATAATAAGCAATGACAACATCAAAAACAGCAATATTAATGATGATAATAATAGTGAAAATAATAACGATAGATATAATAAGAAGTGGAACATTGGCAATGATAAATAATAAATGCAATATTGATGACAAAATTAATGATAATTATAATAGTAATTGTATTAATGATTATAAAAATAATATACACTAATAATGATGAAAAAATAATGATAGTAATGAAAATAATTATATTAATGATAATGATAATAATAATAAGGATTGTCATTATCATAATAATAGTATTGATAATAATAACAATAATGATTATAACAATAATGCTAATGATGATAATGATAACAATAACAATAAGGATAATTATAATGATAGTGATAATAATAATGATAAAATAATGTTAATAATAACAATAATAATGATAATGATGATAATGATACTCATAACAATGAAAATTATAATGACAATGATGAAGATAACATTAATGATTTTGATAACAATAATGCTGATAATGATAATAAGGTGATGGTAATAAAAATGTGAACAACAATAACAACATAAATAATTATGATAATTGTGATAATGATAGCAATAATGAAGATACTAAAATTATGATAACAATAACAATAATATAAATAGTAATATAAATGGGGATGATAATGCTAACAATAATAATAATGAAATGAAGTAAGTACAACCCCCAATAATAACTGCAATAATAGAAACAGTCATACACAAAGAATAAACGAAACAAAAAGCAGATAAATCATTACTGCTGATTTCTCCCAGACGCAGCCCCTCCGTCGGTCCACGCCGGCGCTGTAAAACACCGTAGCCTGTGATATAACACGTCTTCAGCTACAGAATTATGCACGGTTGCGAATTCCTTGCGGCGCTGTCTGTTGCTCTGTTGTTTTCCGAACGGCCAAGAGGATCTTACTTATGTATCTTGAGAACAAACAGCGTATTGATTTTTTTCTCTCTTTCATCGCTCTTTTCCATTTCAAAAAATCGTGCGAGAAGAGTATCCAATGTGCAGTGCTACAGTGCAGGCAGTTGAGAGCCCGAACAGCTGCACATTTTCTAAGTAAACACTTCATTTACATATAGCAGCTGTGTTACGAGGAAGAATAACGTATCTTAACAGGTTTTTTCTTTTGCAGACTTTATCGGGAGTTCTTATCACTTTGAAGAACTGCAGACTTCCAGTGGCTTCGGGGTTGGCTTCGGCAGGCCTACCGACGTCTGAAAAATGCAGGGGCTTCAGGATATCGA
>NC_091580.1:12659512-12669512 GCF_042767895.1 Penaeus vannamei | reverse complement strand
AGAGGAAGGATGGTGGTGGGAGGAAAGAGGAAGAGAGGAGGGATGGAGGAAAGAGGAGGAAGAAGGAAGGAGGAGATGGTGGTGGAAAGAGGATGAAGTGGAGGAGAGAGGAGGGGGAGGCAGGTGGTGGTGGAAAAAGGAGGAGGTGGAGGGAGGAGGACGAGGAGGCAAACACTGGAGGTGAAAAGAAATGATGGAACGAAGGACGAGAGAAAGAGATGATAGATAATAAATAAAAAGGCGAAGGCGAGAGCAACAAATAAAAGGAAAGCAGAACGAGGAAAACGTGGTGGAGGAATAAGAAGGAAGGGAGAAGACTGTGGTGTCGAGAAGGAGATAGCTGGTGGTGGTGGATGAAGGAAAGAAGAGAAAGGTGAGATGATGGTGAGAAGGAGAAAGAGCAAATAAGTAAGTAAATCAATTGATAAGTAAATCAGTAAATAAAAGAGTAAGTAAGTAAATAAGTAATTAGATAGATGAGTAAGTAAATAAATAAGTAAGTAAATAAATGAGTAAGTAAGCAAATAAATGAGTAAGTAAGTAAATAAGTAAGTAAAATGGAAAAGGTTACAAAACGGGATTTCACACCGACGCGCTTGCAGGTTCCCGCCAAAATGCGTGACGCGTTTGTGTATCTCTGGCTGTCATTCGGATGGGAAATATGTCGTATTTTAGATGCAAGAACGCGGCCGCTTTTTACCTTATTTCGCGAAGAATAAATAAGTAAATAGATAATAAAATAAAAAGAATATATATACATAACCTCAAGCGCGAACCCTTTGTCATTATTTGATTTTCTGATTATCAAAACACACAACATGGGGCCATAAAGACACATCATGCGTTCGAAAAGGAAGGAAAAAATATTGAGAATTCGTGTTCCATCGGATTTTATTATATCATGTGTTTTCTTATTTACAAGGTTAATTGTATAGTTTACATCACATAAAATTCTGTCCATGAAAAATATAGAGTAGCCAATATCGGATGAGAGAGATATTTATGGATTTCTTTGCAGTTGCCGAAGCGAACGGCTGCTGGGCGCCATGGCTGAGGATTTGTTTGTTTGTTTCATTTGTGTCTAGTGATGGTTTGCTTTGCGAGAGATGTATCCTAGGGAGAACAAGAATAGTTGTTGTTCTTTGATGTTTGTTTGCAATCACAGGGGTGAGAATGTTTAAGAATATGTTTATGGTTTTGATATTATAGTGGTTGTGGTGATGTCATCGTGATGATGATGATGGCAATGATTATGATAGTGATGAAGAGGATGGTGATGATGAAGATGATAATGATAGTGAAAATGATGAAAAGGAAGATAAAGGTAGCACTGATGAAAATGAAAATATTTGTAACAGTCACAACAAAGCGAGAGAGAGAGAGAGAGAGAGAGAGAGAGAGAGAGAGAGAGAGAGAGAGAGAGAGAGAGAGAGAGAGAGAGAGAGAAGGATAAGATGATAATGATGATGAAGAGAGAGAGAGAAAACAGAATGAAAAAGGAAAATAGAATCAGCCTACACGTTAGAGCTCAGCCTCCCATAATGACCCACATCCCACGTGACAAGAGAGTTCCCAGACAGACGTGGCTGATACAGACAGATAGACGGACAGACAGATAGACAGACGAGATTCTGATTGAGCGAAATGAACAGACCGGATATTGATGATCAAATCAAGCGATAGAAACAGGTGTCTGAGAAGAGACAGAGAAAAGGAGACAGCAGCGGTGATAAGGGTGACAGCAGAGTGACTAATGACTGTCGCGCTGTTGAAGATGATGGTAATTTTATAATGTGAGTGAAAGCGGTAACGTTAATGATGACAGTAATAAAGATAGTGAGGATGATAGTTATGATACCATTAGTAATAATAATAATAATGAAATAACACACAAAAATGATGAGACATCAAGACATCCCCCCCCCAAAAAAAAAATAAAGGATCCCCCCAAAAACAGAATGAATAATAATGATAATAATGATAATAATAACAATAATAATAACAATAATAATAATAATGATAATAATGATAAAAATAATAATAATCATTATTATCATTATTATTAGTATTATCATGATCATTATTATTACAATAATAACAACAACAACAATAATAATAATAATAATAATAATAATAATAATAATAATAATAATAATAATAATAATAATGATAATAATAATAATAATAATAATAATAATAATAATAATGATAATAATAATAATAATAATAATAATAATAATAATAATAATAATAATAATAATAACAACAATAATAATAGTAATAAATAGATAAATAGATAAACAAATAAAGAAATAGATAAATAATGAAAACAAAATAAACACATAGCGCAACAAGACTACTACAAGCAATTGCAAGCAGAGAAGCGCCTGTCTGGAGGGTTTGCCGTCTCGATCGCCGGGGAAAGTGGCGCCACGTGCGGGCAGAGGAGGGGCAAATTGGGTATTAGGGGGAAAGGGTAAACGGGAGGGAGGGAGGAGTGGATAATGATGGAAGGGAGAAAGGAGAGGGAGAGAGAAAGAAAGAAAGAGAGACAGCCAACCAGAGAGAGAGAGAGAGAGAGAGAGACAGACAGACAGACAGACAGACAGACAGACAGAGGGAGGGAGGGAGAGGGAGAGGGAAAGGCAGAGAGAGAGAGAGAGAGACAGAGAAAGAGAGAGAGAGGGAGGGAAGGAGAGAGAGACAGAGACAGAGACAGACAGAGAGTGAGAGAGAGAGAGAGAGAGAGAGAGAGAGAGACAGACACAGAGACAGAGAGAAAGAGAGAGGGAGGGAAGGAAAGAGAGACAGAAACAGACAGAGAGTGAGTGAGAGAGAGAGAGAGAGAGAGAGAGATGAGACGGGTGGATAAAGGGTGTGAGGTTGGGGGTTGGAGTGGGGTGGGGAGGGAGGGAAGGAAGGAAGGAAGGGGTATCTTGGGTGAGGAAAGGGAGGGGGAAGGAAGGAAGGAGGGGGTGGGTGTTGGGGGGGGGTAAGGAATGAGGTTTAATTGGGTTGAGTAGGGAAGGGGAGGGTAGGTTTGGTTAGGGTAGGGTATGATAGGGTATAGTAGGGCAGGTTATGGCAGGGTAAATAGGTTTTGGGGTGAAGAGAATGGCGTGGATTGAATAAAGATGGAAGAGAGAGAATATGTGACATTAGAAAGAAGGAAACGTAATGTAAGATATGATAAATGGGTAAGAATTAGTATTTGATTAATTTACTTTCTTTTATTCCCCTTTCTTTCACCCCCCCCACCACCACCACCACCACCCATATCCCAAACCCCACTTTTGCGCCTTCCACACCCTCAGCCCTTTCCTATTTTTCCCCAATCCTTTTATACATCTCAACACCACCCTTTCCCCTCCTCCTTTTTCCCCCCCACCTCACGCCCACGCCCCCATCACGCCCATCTCCAATACTAACATATCCACCACATGTAGAAAAGGTATGAATGAGAATGAATATTTTCGCAATATAAGAGATATCTTTCACGGTTTTCGTATATATATTCGTCAAAAATACATCTCTCGTATTGCCAAAACGCGTAGACAATGTAGGAATGAGAATTGATATTTTTACAATATTTGAGTTCAACCTTTCACCGGTTTTGAATTCGTCGCCGTCAAAAATCTCGTATTGTCAAAACTTGTAGAAAATGTATGAATGAGAATGAACACTTTCGCAATATAAGAGATGATCTTTCACCGGTTTCGACTATATCTTCGTCATAAATATATCTCTTGTATTATGAAGATATTTGTGAAGATATTCGTTTTTTTTTTTTTTATCTACATGTCACAAAGGGTATGTTTTTTCTTTCCACCACACCCTTCCCTCAACTTTTGCTTCTTAACCAGCTCTCTTTTCGAACCTCTCATCTTTTTCCCCCTTCTTAACCTTTTATCTCTTCCCCTCTCTCCCCTCTCCCCACACCCTTTGCTTCTATCCCAAGATCATCCTCTCTTTCCCACTCAGCTAAACATCTCTCTCCTCCCTATTAGATTTCTACCCTCTTTATTTCCTCTCTTTCATTCTCGCCTCTTCTCTCTCACATCTCTTTCCCCATCCTTGTCTCTCCTCTCACACCCTTACCCCTATTTTATTCCCACCTCCCCTTTCTCACCCTTACCTCCCTTATCTCCCTCACCTCCCACTCTTACCTCTCCTCTCCCACCCTCACCTCCCCTCACTCACCCTCCCCTCCTTACTCCCCCTCTCCCCCTCTCCCCCTCGCTCCCAAAAAGAGGGGAAAAGCGTTTAAGAGTGAGACATATTACGAAAGGGGAGAGCGGAGTGGCCCCAAGGGAGGGCGTTTAGGGACCGGCCGTATTATCAGTGACACGGTACAGATTGTTTTTTATTAGCCTCAGCGCGTACAGGGGATTGACAGGGGCGCTAATGTAAATTCACGGTATTATTGCATCAAGTGGGGAAGTGGGAGGGAAGGGAGGGACGGGAGAGGAAGGGAGGGAGAGAGGGGAGAAAGGGAGGGAAGGAGGGGAGAAAGAGAGGGAGTGGAAGGGAGGGAAGGAGGGGAGAAAGGGAGGGGAGGGAACGACCAGGGCGAGAAAGGGAGGGAGAGAGTGGAAGGGATGGAAGGAGGGAGAAAGGGAGGGGAGAGGAACAAAGGGAGAAAGGGAGAGAGAGAGGAGAGAGGAACGAAGGGAGAAAGGGAGAAAGGGAGGGAGAGAGTGGAAGGAGAGAGAGTGGAAGGGAGGGGGAGAAGAGGAGGGAGGAGTGGCACTGAATGGGGGGAAATGGGAGGTGGATGGATAGGGAGGAGTTTGGAATAAGGGGAAAGAGGAGGAGGTGGATGGATAGAGCAGTGGGAGGATGGAGAGGGAGGGAGGGAGGGGTATGGAATAGTGGGAAAGAGAGTAGATTGGAGGGGAGGGAGGGAAAGAAAGGGGGAGAAAAAAGGACAAGAGAGGGATGGATGAAGGGGAAGAGAAGATGAGAGGGAAGGAGGGTTGAAAGGGAGGCGAAGTGGGCAGAAGGATGCAGAGCGGATGTGGGAGGATAGAGTGAGAAGAGGACATAGGATAGATGTAGGATGGATGGAGATAGAAGGGAGAGGAAGAGGATGGATGGATGAAGGTGGGATAGAGGGGAAGGGATAGTGAAACGAGTTTAGGAAAGAAGGGCGTAATAGGATGGAAGGAGCACATATATATATATATATATATATATATATATATATATATATATATATATATATATATATATATATATATATATATATATATATATATATATATATATATATATATATATATATATAGACAGATTAGAGATGAGAGAGAGAGAGACGCACAGAGAGAGAGAGAGAGAGAGAGAGAGAGAGAGAGAGAGAGAGATGAGAGAGAGAGAGAGAGAGAGAGAGAGAGAGAGAGAGAGAGAGAGGAAGAGAGAGAGAGAGAGAGAGAGAGAGAGAGAGAGAGAGAGAGAGGCTCTGCGTGTGTATGCATATGTGTGTTGAAAAAGATAGCGTGAGGTTCCCAGTTAACATTTTGACAACATGATGAGGGGAGGAAGCGAGCGGGAACGCAACTGAATTATATCGCCCTTAATACTCAATTTTGCTTCTCATTTTTTCCATACCTCTTTCTCCCCCTCTTCAACGTCTGTCTCTCCCTCCTCTTCATCTTGTTATGTCTCTCCTTCTTTCTCTTCTTCTTATGCCTCTTTCTGTTTCTTTTCTTGTTATGCTTCTTTCTCCCACACTTCTACGTCTGTATCTCTTCTTCCTCATCTTGCTATGTCTCTCCCTCTTTCTCTTCTTCCTATTCCTCTTTCTCTTGCTTTTCTTGTTATGCTTCTTTCTCCCCCTTTTCTGCGTCTGTTTCTCCCCTCTTCTCTACGTCTGTCTCTCTCCCTCTTCTCTTATGGTTCTTTTTCATCTTTCCATGCTTCTTTCTCCCCCTCTTATACTTCTGTCTCTCCCTCTTCTTCATCTTGTTATGTCTCTCCCTCTTTCTCTTCTTGTTATGCCTTTTTCTCTTTCTCTTATATGTTTGTCTCTCCCACTTTCTCTTTCTCTTCAAAGTCTGTCTCTCTCTCTCTCTCTCTCTCTCTCTCTCTGTCTGCCCTCTCTCTCTCTCTCTCTCTCTCTGTCTGTCTGTCTCTCTCTCTCTCTCTCTCTATCTCTCTCTCATCTCTGTCTGTATGTCTCCTCCCTCTCTCTCTCTCTCTCTCTCATATGCCTCTTTCTCTTGCTTGTCTTGTTATGCTACTTTCTCTCCCTCTTCTACGTTTTTCTCTCCCTCTTCCACATCTTGTTATGCCTCTTTCTCTTCTCTCTTTCTCTCTCTCTCTATGTCTTTCTCTCTGCTTTCTCTCTGTCTGTGCTCTCTCTCTCTCTCCCTCTTTCTCACGTCTCTCTCTCCCTCTTTCTCTTCTTGTTATGCCTCTTTCTCCCCCTTTTCTGCGTCTGTTTCTCCCTCTTTCTCTTCTTATGATGCCTCTTTCTCTCCCTGTTTCTCTTATGGTTCTTTTTCATTTTTCATGCTTCTTTCTGTCCCCCTCTTCTGCCTCTTTCTCTCTCTGTTTAACTCATGTCATACTTTTCTCTCTCTCTCTCTCTCTTTCTCTCCCTCTTCTCTCACTCTACTCTCTCTATGGCTCTCTGTCTGTCTGTCTGTCTGTTCTCTCTATCTCTATGCTTTTTTTCTCTCCCCCTCATACATCTCTCTCTCTCTCTCTCTCTCTCTCTCTCTCTCTCTCTCTCTCTCTCTCTCTCTCTCTCTCTCTCTCTCTCTCTCTCTCTCTCTCTCTCTCTCTCTCCCTCTCTCTCTCTCTCTCTCTCTCTCTCTCTCTCTCTCTCTCTGTCTCTCTCTCTCTCTCTCTCTCTCTCTCTCTCTCTCTCTCTCTCTCTCTCTCTCTCCCTCTCTGTCTGTCTCTCTCCCTCTCTCTCTCTCTCTCTCTCTCTCTCTCTCTCTCTCTCTCTCTCTCTCTCTCTCTCTCTCTCTCTCTCTCTCTCTCTCTCTCATCATGTGTCTTCTCGCATTGTATGCTTCTTTCTCTTCGTCTCCTACGTATTGCCTTTCTTTCTCTCCCTCCCATGTATCTTTCTCTCCCCTGTTTATCTCCCTGTCATGCATCTTTCTCTTTCTCTTTCCCTTCTTATTATGGCTGTTTCTCTCTCTTTTCTCTCCCTCTTATATCAATCCCTTATATTTTAGCTGTCGTTCTTTCTCTATTTTTTTTCTTCCTTATTTGTCTTCTATTCTCTGTTTTCCCTTTCTTTCTCCTCCTTCATTCGTATCCAGTTTTGCTATATTTTCCTCCCTCCTTTCCTTAACATTTTTCTTCCTTCTCTTTACCTCCTTTTTAGCATCCCTCCGTTTTCCTCGTTTCCCCTCTCTCTTTTTTTTCTAGTGTTTACCATATTCTCCTTCACCCTCATTTTATCCGGTACTTTTCTTGATTCCTTTCTGTATCCAGTCCCTTCTCACTTTTTCTTTCTCCCTTTCTCACTCTATTTCTCTTCCTCTTCTCCTATCCGTCTTTTCTGTATTTTTCCAAATCCTTTTATTCTCAAATTAAGTACTTCTCGTGTTTCTCTTTCCTTTCTTGTTCTTCCTTCTTTCTTTAATTCTCCTTCTTTCTTATAACTAGTTAACGCCCTTATTTTCTACTCCTTTCTCTCTTTCTCTGTTTGCTAATGTCCCCCCCCCCCTCTTCTCCCTTTCTATATCTATATATCTTTCTGTTAATCATCAATCTACATCTGTAACTCCATATTTAGCTATCTATTTATATCTACATCTATACCTATATCTGTACCATTTTTTTCTTTATTATCTCCGCCAAGGAAGCTATGTTTTCGTTCGAATTGGTTAGTTAATTTGTTTGTTTGTTTGTTCATTGGTTAGCAGGATAACTAAAAAAGTTATGGACAGAAGTGTGTCTTAGTGTCTTAGGGAGAGAGAGAGAGAGAGAGAGAGAGAGAGAGAGAGAGAGAGAGAGAGAGAGAGAGAGAGAGAGAGAGAGAGAGAGAGAGAGAGAGAGAGAGAGAGAGAGTCATCTTCATCTCCTACTTTTTTCTCTTCTCTCCCTCCCATGCCTCTTTCTCTCCCTGTTTTATCTCCCTCTCCTACCTCTCTCTCTCCCTCTTTCCCTTCTTATCATGCCTCTTTATCTCTCTTTATATAATCCCACTTCGATGCCATCATATTTTGTCGGTGATCCGGGCCGTGATCCGGATTCAGGAATGTTTCAAAGGATTCATCGCGAGATAAACTGGTGATGCGCGGACGTCACCGGTGTGCTTGAGAAAGAGGTGATGTTGATGTAACTTTTCATGTGGGAATGTTTTCATGGCGTCAGTGAGGTATGCGCTTTCTGAGAGCTTCTAGTTTCCTTCTTCTTCTTCTTCATTTTTCACTCTATTTGATGTTTTCCTCTCCTTCTTCTCCTTAGATTCTTTCCACTCATCTTTTTTTTTTTTTTTTTTTTTTTGCTCCCTCATTTTGTTTTCTTTATTATCATTATTCTCCTCTCATTCTCATATTTCATTCTTGCTTCGTCATCATCCCTTTATTTTATTCTATTTTTTTCAGGTAGGAATATTTTCATGGCGTCAGCAACTCTATTGCCTTGGCGGGGGTATGCGGTTTCTGAGTGCTTCTAGTTTCCTTCTTCTTCTTCTTCATACTTTTCACTCTCTTTATTTGATATTTTCCTCTCCTTCCTCTTCGATTCTTTCCACTCTCATGTATTTTTCTTTTGTTCCCTCAACTTTTTTTATTATTCTCCTCTCATTCTCGTGCTTCGTTTTTGCTTCGTCTTCACCCCTTTATTATTTTGTCTTTCCCTCGTTTCCATCTCCTTGTTTCTAGTCTCCTCCTCTTCCATCTTTCTCTTTTTCACTTCCTCCCTTCTTCGCTCTCTCCACTTTTGCTTCCCCCATTCTCATATCCATTTTGCCCCTTCGTTTCCTTCTCCTTCGTTTCTTAGACTTTTCCTTTCATTTTCTAGCTCGTTCCCTCTTTACCTCCTTTATTCCTTCCTTTGCCTCTCCCTCATTTCTCCCTTCATCTTCCTTTCCTTCATTTCTTACCCTTTACCTTCCTCTTTCTTTGCCTCTCCTTTATTTCCTTCCTTTTCGATATTCCCTCCTGTTCTTTTATATTCCTTCCTTTCTTACTCCTCGTTTATTCCCTACTTCATTTCCCCTCCCATTCTCCTTCCTTCTTTTCTTTATACCCTCTTTTCTTACCCCTCCTTGTTTATTTCCTCTTTCCTTCCCTCTCCCATTCTCATTCTCATTCTCATTCCCCCTCTTCTTTATCCCCCCTTTCCTTCCTCCTCCCTTTCTCCTTCATCCTTTTCTTTATTCCCTCTTTCCTTCCTCTCCTTGTTTATTTTCTCTTTCCTTCCTTCCCACTCTTCTCCTTCCTCCTTTTCTTTATTCCCCCTTTCCCTCCTCCCCCCATTCTCCTTCCTCCTTTTCTCTATCCCTCCTTTCCTTCCTCCTCCCATTCTCCTTCCTCCTCTTCTTTATCCCCCCTTTCTTTCTCCTTGTTTATTCCCTTTTCTTTTTCCTTCCCTCTCCCATTCTCCTTCCCCCTTTTCTTAAATCCCTCTTTCCTTCCCCTCCTTGTTTATTCCCTCATTCCTTCCCCCCTTTTCTTCATCCCCCCCCTTTCCTTCCTCCTCCCATTCTCCTTCCCCCTCTTCTTTATTCCCCCTTTCCCTCCCCCTCTTTCTCAGCACAATATCTCGCGTGTCCCTCGATGTCTTCGGTCGTGACGAGAGGTTATTGTTTACACTGGTCTATGGGGGAGGAATAAGCCTAAGCGCTGTAACTGTTGGCGGGGTTGTTTTCGCTTTAATTTTGCTGTTATTGTTGTTGGTTTTGTTTTTGTTCTGTTGTTGTTTTTGTTGTTTGTTTTGTGGTTTTGTTGTTGATTTTGTTGTTGTTTATGTTGTTATTTATGTTGTTGTTATTATTGTTATTGCTGTTGTTATATGTTTGTTCTTTATGTCGGTG
>NC_091580.1:12652012-12657012 GCF_042767895.1 Penaeus vannamei | reverse complement strand
CTAATTTTCATTATTCCCTCTTTCCTTCTCCTTTCATTATCCTTCCTAATTTTCTTTATTATCTCTTTTTTCTTCTCTCATTCTCCTTCCTAATTTTCATTATTCTCTCTTTCCTTCTCCTCTCTCATTCTCCTTTTTTCTTTCTTTATTCCATTTTTCCTTCTCTTATTCTCCTTCCTCCTTTTCTTTATTCCCTCTACCCTGCTTCTATTATTCTCCTTCCTCTTTTTTTATTCCCTCTTTCCTTCTCTTATTTTCCTTCCTCCATTGTTTATTCTATCTTTCCTAAATCTCTTATTCTCCTTCCTCCTTGTTCTTATTCCCTCTTTCCTTCTCTTCTTATTCTCCTTCACCCTTTCTTTATCCCCTCTTTCCTTCTCTTATTCTCTATCTTTATTCCCTCTTCCCTTCCCCTCATCCTTTTTTGTGGCGACGAAAGGAGGAGAAAATGGAAAGAAGAGAATTTACGAATAGAAGAAAAATAGAAGAGGGAATAAAAGAAGGTGAAGGGAATATAGGGAAGAAATATCATATTTACAGGAAACTTAAAAATAAATATGAAAAATACGCACACGGATATCTATATATCTATTAAAATATCTATCTAGCTATCTATTTATCTATATATAATAGCAAAAAAGAAAGGAATAAAAGAAGAAGCGACAGTAGTAGTCTATTAGTCAAATAAAATGGAAGCTATGACGCATATCCATTGCACCATAAGATTTAATCTTTAATCCTTTACGCTGAAAATTCCCGCCAAAACTTCCCTCTATAGCTCTCCACTCGTTCGGATTTCGCGTGCTATCTGACCTCCCAAAAGCCCAGAAATTAACTACTATCGTCCATTATCTCTTTTCCAAATTAATTCGTTTCGTGGCGCAGGGAAAACCACTCTGTTTCTCCGAGAATTTAAGAATTCATTATTATTGTGGCATTAGAGAGAGCATGCATATAAATTTTATACGAAGGGTCCCTCGAGAAGACATTTGGTACTTGACGAAAGTTCGATTTAATTTCATGTGGCGCTTAATGTATGGCCAAATGTGTCTTCTTTTTTCGTCTTCTTCTTCCTCCTTTTATTCTGCTTATTTTCTCTGTCTCCTCCGTTTCCTATTTTTGCATATATCTTTTTTATCAGCTTATGTCATTATCATTATTATCGTTATCATTATTGTCATTATTATAATTATTATCGTTATCATTATTGTCATTATTATAATTATTATCGTTATTCTCATTGTTGTTGCTGTTATTGTTGTTGCTGTTGATATCATTATCATTATTGTTATTATCCTTGTTGCTGTTTTCGCATAATTATTATTATTACCATTGTTGTCATCGTTATTGCTATTATTATCCTCATTACTTTTGCTATTAGTAGTCGTTGTTGTTGTATAATTACTATTATCATTATCATTCCTATTGTTGTTATCATTATCATTATCATAACTATCATTGCTATTACTATAATTTTCATCAATATTGTCGCTATTATTATTAATAATTTATCGCTTCTTTTTTCTCTTCGTTTCATTTTTTGCTGCTATTTGAGTTATTATTTAGTGTGTCTTTTCCTTTCTTAATTTTTTATGATTCCATTTTTATCTTCATTATTTTTTAATATGGTTTGTGAATTGTTTTTAGTACTCTCTCTCTCTCTCTCTCTCTCTCTCTCTCTCTCTCTCTCTCTCTCTCTCTCTCTCTCTCTCTCTCTCTCTCTCTCTCTCTTCTTCCTCCTCCCATTTTTATCTCTGACATCCTCTACCTCCTCTTTCTATCTCCTTATACCCCTTCCTCTTCAACTTTTCATATGCCCTCTTTCTCTTTCCACCCCTTCCTCTTCCTCTCTCGTCTCCTCCCTCCTCCTTCGCTTACCCTACTATTTCCTTCTTACTTCCTTCCTCCTCCCCTCCTTTCCTCCACCTACTCCTTCCCTCCCTTCCCCTCTCCCTCCATCATCTTCTCCTCCACGCTCTTCCTAACCCTCCTCCTATCTTCCTCCCTTTCCAACCCAACCTCCCCCTCCTTTCCTCCTATCCCCCCCCCTCCTTTCTCCTACCCCCCCTCCTTCCCAACCCAACCTCCTCCCCCTCCTCCTATCTCCCCCCCCCTCCTTCCCAACCCAACCTCCCCCCTTCCTCCTATCCCCCCCCCTCCTTCCCAACCCAACCTCCCCCTTCCTCCTACCCCCTCCTTCCCCAAAACCAACCTCCCCCCTCCCTTCCTCCTATCTCCACCCGCTCCTTCCCTCAACCCCCCTCATCCCCTCTTCTTTCTCCTCCCTTCCCCACCTCCCCCTCCCTCCCTCCTTCCCTCTTTCTCCTCCCTTCCCCACCTCCCCCTCCCTCCCTCCCCTCCCCAACCCCCACAACTCTCAATGCAGCAATTTGATTACACTATCTCCCTTGTATTTATATCTCCCAAGGGCTGTGGTCCGGTCATGCTAGAACCCAACCTTTATTCAGTAATGTATCTCAATTTTCTCCTTTCTCATAATTGCTACGCTTATACCTGACTAAGTGCTTATTGATCAAGGCCTTATGGTCTAAGAAGCCCGTGATTATCTTTTTATTTTCTTTTATATATGTGTATGCTGGGAATAACTTTTTTTTTTTTTTGCGTTGGTGGGAATGCTATTGGTATGTTCTGGAGTTGAAGTGTCATTGCTTGGAAGGAAAGTGTCAAAGAAAGAAGGAAAATGGTCATGATGATGCTCATTATGTAATAATATTAAGGAAAATGGTGATAACGTTGATTGTGATATTGATGAATATGATGGTAGTAATCATGACTATGATATAATGATTCATGATAATACCGATGGTTATGAGAATGATAACGGTTATAATCATGGCAATATGGATGATAATGATAATAATGATGATTGTAATAACCTTGTAAATGATGATAATGATAATGATGATCTTAGTGATAATAAAGATGATTATGATAATGATGATGATAAAGATCATGATGAAAATAATAAAACAATGTCAATACTACTACTGATAATAACAATAATGATAGTAATAATAGTAATGATAACAATTACAGTAACAGTAATGATAATAAAGATAATACTATGATAGTAGTTACAATAAATGATAATGATAATCATGAAAAAAACATTGCAATTGTTATAATTGCAATGATAATGATGATATGATGAGGAATGAATAATATTAATGAGACAAAATAATCCTGACAGTCATTACTTTTTCATTGCTGCTATCATCATCATGATTATTATTATCATCATCACCATCATTGCTATCATTTTCATCACTGATATCATTATCATTATTATTGTTATTTTCATAATCATGATAATGATAATGATAATGATAGGAATTACAGTAATCAGAATGATAATAATAGTAATAATGATACTAGCGAGAGCTATAGTAAGAATTATAATGATATTAGTGATGAGAATGATGAGAATGGTAATAATGATGGTGATGGTAATACAAATGACTATAATAATGATAATAATAACAATAATGATAATGATGATAATAGTAATGATAACTGTAGTAATGATAGTGATTATAATAACAATGATAATTGTGATAAGAATAATAATGATAATAATAAATGTAGTAATCATAGTGATGATGATAACAAGGATAATCATAATAATGATTCTCGTAATAGTAATTATAAGAATGAAAAGGATAATAATAGTAATAATAACAATAGAAATAATGATAATGATGATAGCAATAGTAAAAACTATAATGATATTAGTAATGACAATAATCATGATAAAAATAATAATGATAATAATAGCTATGATTGTAGTAATAAGGATAATATAACAAAATAATAAATATGATATTGATAAAAGATGATGATAGTAAAGATTACATCAACAATTTTACCAATAGCCAAAGGAATAAACGTATTGATAAGTGAGATGAAGAAAGTAATTGGGAAGAAACAGTATTGCCCTGAAGAAGGATCGGTGCTTGAAGGAAGTATCAAGTAATCTGCCCACGTAAACTTGGAGGAGAAGAGGAGGAGGAAGATGAGGCGAGGGAGGAGGAAATGAAGGAGGCGGAGGACGTGGAGGAGGAGGAGGATGGAGATTAGGAGGTAGGAGGTGGAGGAGGAAGAGGAGGAGGAGTATCAAGCAAGCTCCCTCTCTGCTTGGCATCCCCTGTCTCTCCCTCCTTCTTCCCCTACCCCCTTCCTTCCTCCTTTTTCCTTTCTCTTCTCTTTTTCTCTTTTTCTCTCTCTCCTTCATTTCCTCTTTCTCTACGCCTTCTCCCTCTACTGTACGCGTCCTCTCTCCCTCTCTATCCACTTTCTCCTTCCCTCCTTTTCTATACCCCCCTTTCCTCCTGCCTCTTCTTCCCCCTCTTCTCTTTCCTCTTCTTCCTCACTTCCTTCTTCCTCTCCCACTCTCCCTACCCTAACACACGGGACCACAAAACCTTGGTAGATTTAGAAGGAATAGTAAAAAATGGATGGAAGAAATAGCAAGAAAGTAGAAAGAGGGGGAAAGAGGGAAGGGGGAGGAGGGAAGGAGGAGGAGGACGATGTGATAGAGAAAGAGGAGGAGGAAGAGGAGGAGGTGGTGGTGACAGTGGAGGAGGAGGAAGAATAGTAGGAAGGAAAGGAGGACGCAGAAGGAGAGAGAAGAAAAGGAGGAGGAGAAACCAGGGGAAGGGTGAGTGAGGGAGGAGAAGGAGGAGGAGGAGAAACCAGAAGGAGGGAAGGGTGAGTGGGGGATAAGAGAAGAAGGAGGACGAGGAGGACGACGACAACAGCGACGCCGAGGAGGACAGCTCGGTGAGATGTAGGCGGCCGTCTCAGCTTTCCCGATCATTTCCTCCGCTTCCAATTAAAGCTTCGTGGGCGTGCGACAGGATGGGGCGCCCGGGTGTCTTCGGATCTTGCTTCTCCCCCCCCCCCCTCCTCCTCACTCTCCTCCTTTTCCCCCTTTTTCCCCCTTCTCTCCTTCGCTTCTCTTTCACTAACCTCCGGGTGGC
>NC_091580.1:12629512-12632012 GCF_042767895.1 Penaeus vannamei | reverse complement strand
TTAGACTGAAAAGAAAGGAAAAGATAGGCATTTTCTTCCATCTGTTGTTTTCTGTTTTTTCTTTATATTTTCTCGCTCTACTTTCTTTTCAGTTATACCTTTATCTACTTGCTTAATTGTTTACTTGTTTTTACTATTCATTTAGTCGTATCAAAAAAGGGAAATCTAAGAATGTATTTATTTTCGATAGATAATTACTGTTTTTATTCTATATATGATGCAATAATATTAATGCTCATAAAGATAATGATGGTGGTCATGATAACAAAACAACGATGATACTGATGATAATGATAATGATGATAATTGTACCAATGACAATGACAATAGTGATAATGATAATGATGAAAATAATGATGATGATAGTGATAATAATGATGAAAATAATAATAATGATAATGATGAAAATGATGATAACAAAAATAACAATAAGGATAGTAGTGATAATAATGATAACGATGATAATAAGGATAAGGATGATGAACAAAATAGTAAATATGATCATGATAAAAGATGATAATGATAAAACAATGATAATGATGATAATGATAATGACAATAGCAATGATAATGACAATAATGATTATAAACAATAGCTATAATAATGATGATAATCATAAAGAATATAATAATAAGAACTTACTAACAGTAGTAGTGACAACAATGGTGACTATAGTGATGATCTTAGTAATGAAAATAACAATGTTGAAGATAATGACAATGATGTAAGTGATTATAACACTGATAATGATGTTAATGATATCTATATCTATAGAATCAATAATTTGAATAAAAGGGCGCTAAGAATGATGGTGATATCGATAGATACTGATTATCATTAATGCTATCATTACCATTACAATTATCATAATTATTACTATTATTATCCTCATCATCATCATTATTATTATCATTACTATTATCATTATCATTATTATTAATAATTATTATTGTTGTTGTTATTATTACTATTACAACTATTATGATTGTTGTTACTGCTCCTACAATTATCATCATTATTGTTGTTATTGTTGTTGTAATTATTGTTATTATTATTATTATTATTATTATTATTATTATTATTATTATTATTATTATTATTATTATTATTATTATTATTATCCTTGTTATTATCCTTATTATTATTATTATTATTATTATCATTATTATTATTATTATTATTATTATTATCATTATTATTTTTATTATTATTATCATTATTATTGTTATTATTACTATTATTGTTATTATCATCATCATCATTATTTCGTTATTATCGTTATCATTATTATTATTATTATTATTATTATTATTATTATTATTATTATTATTATTATTATTATTATTATTATTATTATTATCATTATTATTATCATTATTACTATTATTATTACTATTGTTATTATTTTTTTAATTATTATCATTATCATGATCATATTAATTGTTATCATCATTATCATTATTGTTATCATGCTTATTAATATCTTTATTATTACTATCATTATTAGTATTAACATGATAATTATCATGATTATCATCATAGTAATTATTATTACCATTATAAGTATTATCATCATTACCATTATCATGATTATTACCATTATTATCGTTATCATTATCATTATTAATGTCATTATTATTATCATTACCCTTACCATCATTATCATTATTATTGTTGTTGTTAGCTTAATTATCATTGACAATATCATTCACAATTATTGTCGCTCTTTGTATTATTAGCATCATTGATATCATTATCATTTTTACATAATATTTATACTGATGATAAGGATGACAACAATAACGATAATCATCATTATACCATCACTGTTTCTATTATCATCATCATTATAACTATTAATATTATTATTATTATTATTATTATTATTATTATTATTATTATTATCACTATAATCATTATCACTGTTGTTATTATCATCATTATTTTCATTATCATTATCATTATCACCATCATTATTGTTATTATCATCTTTCTTACTATCATTATTGTTATCGTTATTATCATGATGATGATTATTATTACAATTGATGTTACTATTATTATTAACAGTTGCAGTAGTAGCATCATTATTACTATGATCATCATCTTGCCATCATTATTGTTATTATCATAATCATCATTAATGTCGTTATCGTTATTGTTAAGATAAGATCAATAAAGGTAACAATAATAATCATTAAACGGTTAGTAGACAAAAATTATAATGATTAGAATAATTTTACTTACGAGAGGTAATAGTAGATGATGGTAGTAATTGATAACAGTTATGTTAATTAATGTGATCATGGTACTCCTTATCACGAGGATAAAAATTATCATGAGAATCTTTATTATATTAATAAGAATAATCATGAATAGTAATGGCAATAAAAAACCTAATTATAATGAGGATAACATTCAAACATTAGTCGATAATTGCAATAATTACAATCACCTTTTCCTTTAAGTGATAACACCAATCGTATCAATATGATCTAAT
>NC_091580.1:12604512-12614512 GCF_042767895.1 Penaeus vannamei | reverse complement strand
TTATCATTGTTATTACTATTATCATCATTATCATTATCATCATTATTATATTAATTGTAATTATAGTTATAAAAATAATGGTAATGATAATTTTTACCTTTATCATTACTTTTATAATCATTACGGTTTATCTTATTTGCTATTACTCATCATCATCATCATCATCTTCATAATCCTCATTATCACTAATGTCATCATTACTATAGCAATTATTTTCATTCCACTTCTATCATTACTTTTGTTATTCTTATCATTTACATGATAATCTATATTATCAATATTACCATCATCGTCATCGCTATTGTTACATTATATCATCACTATCATTACAATGGTGATAATGTATATAATATATCATTATTATCATTATTATCATTATCATTATTATTATTATTATCGTTATCATCATTATTATCATAATTATCACTATCCTTATTATTGTCATTATTGTTATCATCATCATTATTATTATCATTATTATTATTATTATTATTATTGTTGTTGTTGTTGATGTTTTTGATTTTGTTGTTATTGTTACTACTACTATTATTATTACTATTATTATTATTATCATTATTATTATTATCATTATCATTATCCTTATTATTATTTTCATTATTATTATTATTGTTATTATCATCACTATTATTATCATCATTATTGTTATTATTATATTATAATCATTATCATCATCATCATCATTATCAATCATTATCATTATCATTATCATTATCATTATCATCATTATTATCATTATCATTATCATTATCGTTATTATTGTTATTATTAACATTATCCTTATTGTATTCTTCTGATCATTATTATTATCAATATTGTTATTACTGTCAATATTGATAATGTTATCCTTATCCTTATCATTATCATAACATTATCTTTATCTTTATACTCAAAATTATTTTTATCATTATCATTATTACCATTTTTACTTTTATTATTATTCTTAATACTATGTTGCTATTAATATCTTTATTATCAAGATTATTATCATTAGAAATATCATTATCATTAATATTATTATTGTTATTATTATTATTATTATCATTTTGCCACTATTATGATTATTAGCATTACTATTGTTGTTGTTGTTGTTATTATCATTATTGTTATTATTACTGTTACAATTATCATCATTATTATCATTATCACCATTTTTAGCATTACTATGATCATCATCATAATTTCTTTTCTTATAATTCATTATAATTGTTATTGTTATCATCATCATTATTACTACTATGATCATTATCATCATTTTCATCATTGTTACCATTCTGTCGTCATCATTCATTACCATTTTCGTCAGAACCACATATTAATATACCCACATCATCATTATCTTTATTATTCTTTATGTCAAGATTATTTTTGTATTCAATATTAGCAACATCAGCAGCATTTTCACAATTGCCTCCTCATCAAAATCATTCTTGTCATTATCTTCACCATCAATATTCATCGCCGGCGTCATCATTATCATCATCGCCGTCGCCGTCAACGTCATGGCATCAATAAAACCATTAATAATCAATTAAATAAGAAACAATGATGATTGTGATAAATCGTTCTAATTACGGTAGCATTAGAAACATCATGTGATTAAGAATTTATTGCTATTAGTATTGCTATTCTTATCATTATTGCTGGTTCTACTTATTATCATTATCATGTATATGATTATCATCTTTCATATTTATGTCATTATTATTAGTACTATTATTAATATTTATCGCTTTATTATAATAAGTATGAATGACAATTTGCTAGGATACCTATTACCATTTTGATTATAATAATGTTTTATTTTTGTTTGTTTGTTTCTTTATTATCGTCATTATCACCGTCATCTTCATCTTCCAGGATTTAGTTTAGAGATTTTAAATCCTATATATATTCTAAGCGATCAAGGGATATTAAAACGAAATATCATTAATATTTACATTTTATTCATTTTTTTCTTTTATTCAGCTCCGCTATTTTTTATTTTTTTGTTAAAGAGGGAAAATCTTAATTGGGGAAGGAATAGGAACTAGATCTGGTTATTTGTACGAGAAATAATGAAAAAAGAGAACGTAGAGCAATTGTGACAGAGGAATGTAAGCCTTTAGGAGGGCTTTGGTAAGGATCTGATTCGTCTGCATGTTAGGTTGCAGGGATTCTTCTTTAAAAAAATAATAAAAAATAAATAAAGAACGAAAATAATAATAAATAGAAGACATGCACACACAAATCAGAAACAAAGGAATAACATATACAAATACAACTACTTTATTGTCTCTTTAATAATGAAAGAGATAAGCCACTGCCTTGCTGTTGTGATGCCTATCCTTCACATAATTCTCTCTGTTCACAATTCTCTTCGAAAGAACAAGAAAGAAAGAGAAAAGGGGACATCGGATGGGGAAGGGGGGGGGGGGAGTCACTACCTTGGCAACAACTCAATCCCTACACAAACGTTTCCCACACAGAAACGTTTCCCTCAACGTTGCAAAACTGTTCAGGGTTCTCCCAGTGGTAAAAAATCAGAATTGGACAGAAAGAAGACATCTGGCATCTATGTCAGAGGAGGAAAAAATGGCAGCGGAAGCGTCGGTTTGCTCTCCCTTCTGAGGTGTGGAGAGGTAGTTACTCCCACTATTAACGCCCATACGGTGTTTTAGCATTGATAAAACAAGCCTATGGAGGTATCAAGGGTTGTATGTTGTCACTCTGGCCATCCGTTACCATACGAGGAGCCAGGGCACGATTGGCCATCTGTACGATAATGATTGCTCGCGTACGATATAACCGTACACAGCTGCCAGTTGTACGATGACCATTCATCTTTTTTTTCGCCTATATCAAGGGACCTTAATATGGTAATAATGTAGGAGACAATCATATAATACGTTTATATAACAAAGACTGTAGAAAGTGTTATGACTTACTTAGTTACCTTTTTATTTAGTTAATTACAGAATCCACACACATGTATCACAGGTTTTCGGTTCCGTAATATTATATAAAATGATACGATTAAAGAGGATAAGATTTGCACTCACATCCATCTGATCATTCATACTATATGTCATTAATTACAAAGTTTTAATTATTTTTAAATGATTTTTTAAAGTCCTGCTAACAGTACTCCAATGTCTATAAACTACACACATCTACAAAGCATTAGAGCAACACTGAATCTGGAAGCCGCACACCTACTGTATGTATGTGACGAGAAGGAAAATGAGCTTTATGGAAGGTGTAAATAAAGACCCTTGACACAAAATTTGTGG
Source organism: Penaeus vannamei (assembly GCF_042767895.1). NCBI lineage: Eukaryota > Metazoa > Arthropoda > Malacostraca > Decapoda > Penaeidae > Penaeus > Penaeus vannamei. The sequence continues at coordinate 12,611,222 of NC_091580.1, read as the reverse complement.
TGAACTTCAAAGAAGAAAAAATATGGTTATGGTTTTATTTTTTTTTATTTTTTTATTTGCTGGTAAAGGGGAGTTAAAATCATATTTTTAAGTATATATATTTTAGGTTGATATATATATATATATATATATATATATATATATATATATATATATATATATATATATTTATATTTATATATATATTTATATTTATGTATTCATATTTATATATTCATTTATATATGTATATAAATATATATATATATATATATATATATATATATATATATATATATATATATATATATATATATATATATATATATATATATATATATATATACAGTTATTTGTACATATGTATATATGTATGCATATATATAAATATATATAAATATATATATATATATATATATATATATATATATATATATATATATATATATATATGTATATGTATATATATATATATATATATATATATATATATATATATATTTATATATGTATATGTGTATATATATATATATATATATATATATATATATATATATATATACATATATACATACATATATATATATAAATATATATATATATATATATATATATATATATATATATATATATGTATGTATGTATCAATTACTGTAATATATCAGAATCTTTAGTTCATGTACTTAAATTTCGTATTGCCACAGGGGGAAATCGACAAAAATAAGAGATTAGAAGATAAAGAAGAGATATGTGTAATTTCAGGAAGCACGATATTTTAATACTATTACATGTCTACACCTATGTGTGCTTGTGTGCTTCTGTGTATGTGTGTGTGTGTGTGTGTGTGTGTGTGTATGTGTGTGTGTGTGTGTGTGTGTGTGTGTGTGTGTGTGTGTGTGTGTGTGTGTGTGTGTGTGTGTGTGTATGTGTGTGTGTGTGTGCGGCATACATCATAGCCATTGATTTTTGTTAATCCTTCTAACTTGCTTAAAACAGAAATCCCGGGGAATGTTGAATCGACTGAATAAGGCTATAAATTCTGTGTATCTCAACATTGCATAAAGTATAATCACCAAATTAATATTCATAATTAAACGTGAGGAAGAAAAAACAAACAAAAAAACACGATAATTAAAAAAAACAAGAACACCTGAGTCCAATGTGTGAGTAGATTACCATCACGAAGGGCAATGGTACCATATAAATACACCATAAATTATTCTAGAGGTTTTGCCATTTACAGAGCAGAACAGTTCAGCAGGTATTAGTATACCACTACATATAATACAGATGCCAGTCATGTGATAGACAGTCTCTTTCATCCATGGTAGAAGCAGTGATATTCACTTTATTCTTCTTCATCTTAAAAAGGTGTTCATTGTTCATAAATCGCCTGTAGTGATTAAAGATAGAAGTTCTGATTACTTGAAGGCGATTATTTTCGTTTTTCACTTTTAGAAAAAGGACCTTTCACCATCACTTCAACTAATGCTCCTTTTAGATCTGTATTTCCCCTGTTATTTAATCAGTCGTTTGCACATTATTCTAAAGACTTATGGAAACGAATTATTCTGGTTAATATGCCTGTGTTTGGGACATCACTACTTTCGATAAAGTGATTATCGTTTCTGTATCATCAACACTTTTATTCTATTTCATTGATGACAAAACTTGAGACCTATTTTACAAGGGAAAAGAGACACAGTTCGGGAGATTCTCAGTCGACCAAAATAGGTATCATATCTTTGACAGACAGACGAAGATTAGTTCCTTCATCACTTGTCTTACATAATCGCTTGTTTTACCTCTTTTATACATGATTATCTCTTTTGCACTTTTTACCAGATTACTTCCCAGCGCTTACCGACAATCTCCGGTAACTCCGGGCGACCAACTTTGCCTTCTGCGGATACCAACACATATTTATTTTCGTTTGGTGAGAATCAAAGATACGATCATTTTCTTTCTCTCTCTCTCTCTCTCACTCAATTCTTTTTTATCTCTCTCTCTCCTTCATCTTTATCTCTCTCTTTATCTATTGTGTTAAACCTTCACGAGAAATCACTGGGAGGAGAAACAGGAGCCAGGCGGGAGCACCAAGGTCTTCCTCCTTCGCCGCCATTAACTGGGATCGGTTCTGACAAGTCGTTTTCCTATGCATACACGCCCGTCGTCGTTCCACGCTTCCGCCTTCCATCCGGACGACCTCGCCAGCTCCGTTCAGCCGCGCGAGAGTCGTCCCCCTGGACTCAGGACGTCGTCGTTCGTAGTCGTCACTTTGTCGTCGTCGTCTTCGTCCTCCTTCACTTCGCCCTCCTTTCCTCTCGTCCTCCATCGCTCCTAATTCTTCGGAGACCCTCGTCCTTCTCCCCCTCCTCCTCGTCCGCCTCCCTCCTCGTCCTCCTCCTCCTCGTCTCAGCGGCTCTGGTAAGGAAGGGACGACCCGTAGACCGAGGATCATACGGGCGGCAGGATCTTCTCGTCGTCCTCCTCCCGAATGGGGATCGTCGAGTGGTTGTACAGCCCCTGTGCCATCAGCTGCAACGCCAGCGGGTTCTTCTGGCCTGCGGACTGCTGGGAAACGGCCAGAAACTGGATCAGAGGTATGCACGTGGCATACTCCACGCTGACAATGGTACTCGTGTAATGAGATATTGATTAAGTATCATTCATGGGGTCTGTTTTTTTTTTTTTTTTTTTTTTTTTTTTTACTATTTAGCTATTTAGCTAATTGAAAAAAATAGCTAAATAGCCGGTCATTAATTTAAGTGAACAGTGACACCCATTGTTTATGTAAATGGCAAATTTAATTGTTTTTTCACTTTTATATGGTCATTATACAGGATAGTACTAACCCACTAGCCACAACCGTGAAAGGGAGGAATTCCATATAAAATTGCGTAACATTGACTAGGAAGGATAATCTATTTAATTTGTTTATTTTCTAGATCAGAATATTAGAAATATCTATTTAGATTCTTACTTTCATAACGTAATGATGAGACTGAACAATACTGATTAACATGATTCTTTATTGGTTTATATGGAATATAAACCACAATGCAGAATTAAATCTTTAAAAATCAATTTAGATCCATTCTAATCATCCTTCCTAATCATCTCAAATTCCAAAGAAATTGAAATTAAAAAAAATATCACAACACTAATTAAAAATGCCATGAAAATAAACAAGAAAACTAAGAAAAAAGAAAATAAGTTTGGAAAAATGAAAAAATGATAATAATTCCAAACTTAAAAGAAAACGACAGACTTAGACCATAAACGAGATTTCACCTTTTTTATTTTGGCACGTTTGTTTTGGAACCAGATCTTGATTTGACTCTCGTTCAGGCCGAGGTCCCTGGCCAGGTCCTGTCGCCGCTTCTCCGTCAGGTATCTGTGGGCGAGACGTGTCCGAAGGGAGGGTCAGTGTAAGGGGAAGAAAGGGACGGAGACGGAGTGCAATGAGGAGGAAGAAAAGAAAGGATCAAATCAATAATATGTTTGAAAATTCATGGTAATGATAATAGTAATGATAATAATAATCATGAAATAATGATAATGATAATTATCATAATTAGAGAATAATAATAAGAAGAATAGTAATAGAAATAATGATAATGACAACGTTAATAACAAAATACAACACTACAATGATAATAATAATATTATTATCATTATTATTATTGTTAAAAGGAGAAAAAGGTAAAAAAAAAATACAAAGAACAATAATGCAAGGAAAGGGGAAAAAAGAAAAGAAATGGAAATAAAAGAGAATTGAAAAAAAAGAAAATCCGAGGATAAATTGAAACAAGAATATCAATGAAAAAGAAAAGCCAATAAGATAATCGTTTCTGTAAGGAGATTGAAGAAAATAGAAACGAAAGAGAAAAGAAAAAAGGAAAAATAAATCGAAAAAAAAAACATTCCTTAATGTATGGAGGAGAAGGAGAAAACAAAGTGGAAAAAGAAAGAAAGAATAAGCGAAATAAAGAGAGAGAAAGCAATGAAACCTTAATGAGAGATCATTGATATATGGAAAAGCAAGAAAAAGTGAAACTAAAGGTATGAAAATATGTGAAGGAGAAACTGAAAGAAAATATAAAGACGGTAGTTTTGATATAGAAATGTTTGAAAAGCACAATGAAAATAGTAGAGAGAAAGAAAAAACAAACCTAGAATGAAAAATAGAAAAGAAAATAACTGAAAGAAAGGCAAGCAGAAGAAGAAAGAGAGAAAAAAAAACAATAAGAAAAAAAGAAAACAAAATCATTAAATGAAAGAAAAAAAAAGAAGAAAGAAGGGAGAAAGAAAAAAACAACAACAACAAAAACAGATAAAAAAAAAAAAAAAACAAAAAAAAAAAAAAAAAAAAAAAAAATATATATATATATATATATATATATATATATATATATATATATATATATGTATATATAAATATACATATATATATATTAGCCAAAAAAAAAATCCAACCCCATCCCTAGGGCGTCCATGACCTCGCCGAAGAACTGACCTGTTTTCCTGGAACTCCTTCTTGAGCCTGGCCAGCTGATCGGACGTGAACGCGGTTCTCGGCCGTTTCTCGTCCTTTTTATCTCTCTTCTTGATCCTCCGCGTTCTGGGGCCTGGGGGGGGGGAGAAAGGGGAAGAAGGGAAGGTGAGATGGGTCTTTATTTATTATTTTTTATTTTTTTATTTTTTGGTTTTGTTATATGTTTTGTTTCGTTTGTTTATTTTTGTTTGTTATTTGTTTTGTATTGTTTCGTTTGTTATTTGGTTTGCTTTGTTTCGTTTGTTTTGTTTCGTTTGTTACTTTGGTTTGTTTTGATGTATGGTTGTGATGGTGATGATGGTGTTAAGGATGATGATGACAAAATATATATGGTGATAACGATACTAGTGACAATCATGATATGAAATGCAAGACAACTATGATATCGTTTATGATAATAGTAGTAGCAACAACAATATTTAGGTAAATGTATATACTGTTTGATATCATTCAGACAGAAAGTAAAACCAAGTATTAACTGTCGTAATAGTTTTTTTTTCATTACTATTGTCTTGTGAATATTTTTTCTTTTGGTTTGTTTCATTATTTTGCTTTGTATTTCCAATATTCTAACGTTTATTTCTTGAGAAACAGACAAACAAAACGCAGGTCTGTTCCTGTTCCAATATAGAATAAAATAAAGATGAAACTTTCAGAATCTTGGTGAGTGTTTTTACCCTGTGTGTGTGTGTGTATACAAATGAACATATACATGTGTGCGTGCGATTATTTCTTTCTTTCTTTTTCTTTCTTTCTTTATGATTTTTTTACTCTTGTTAAAAGCAATAATCATCCGTTGCTATTTCAATATCTCATCTTTTCGTTCATGAAAAATAAAAAAAAGATAACTAAAGCTCAAAATATCTCAAACTTGGAGTCGTTCAGCAAGCATTCAGAAGGTTTCTTACACCCAACAAATCTGTCGATGAAGTTCCTAACAAGGCAGCTTGTGTTGATAACATGGAGGATAAATCCACGGGAGATACGCGCTTGTCTCTCTCTCTTTCTCTCTCTCTCTTTCTTTCTCTCTCTCTCTCTCTTTCTCTCTCTCTCTCTCTCTCTCTCTCTCTCTCTCTCTCTCTCTCTCTCTCTCTCTCTCTCTCTCTCTCTCTCTCTCTCTCTCTCTCTCTCTCTCTCTCTCTCTCTCTCTCTCTCTCTCTCTCTCTCCCTCTCTCTTGCTCGTTCTTCTCTAATAACCTCAGCCCTTCCCTCAGCCCTTTTTCCCTTCTTGTGTCTAATCCTCCATTTTCTCTTTCTTACTTTCCTTTCTCAGCGACGGATATGGGAAGGAGAACGATAATTAGGTTAATTTTGACATGCATTCCTGTTCTTCTCCTTCCTCCTCCTCTTCCTCCTTTTCCTTCCTTCCTTCCTTTTCCTATTCCTCATCCCCTTCCTCCTCCTCCTTTCTCCCTTCTCCCCTCTCCTCTTCATTATCTGTCTCTTCTTCCTCCTCCTCCTCTCCCCCTTCTCCCCTCCCCTCCCTTCCCTTTTGCCATCATCCTCCACCCGCTTTTCCTCCTCTTCCCCCTCTGTCCTCTTCCTTCTTCCCCCCTTCCTTTGCCTCCCGTGTTTTCCCCCTCCTTTCGCATTCCTTCTTCCCCTTCCTTTTTCCCTCCCCCTCCTCTCTTCTTCCTCCTTCCTTCTACTCCTCTTTCCTCCTCCTCCCCCACCTCCCCTTCCTCCTCATTTGTCCTCCTTCCACCCTTCCCCTCTCCTTCATCCTTCTTCCTCCTCCCTCACCTCCCCATCTTCTTCCTTTATCCTCCCTCTTCCTCCTCCTTTATCTTCCCCTCCCCCTCCTTTATCCTCCTCCTTCCTCCTCCTCCTCCTCTTCCTCCTCCTTCCTCCCCTCCGCTGACGGAGTTACACTGACATAAATGGCTTGTAATAGATGGTTGGCCCCGTATCTTTATGTGTTGCTGTTTCCACGATGTGATATAAATTTCATATCACACCAATCGCGATGAAAGAAAAGTCGATAAATAAGACCGGATAAAAAAAAAGAGAAGAAAAAGGAGAAAAAATAGACAAAAAAATACAAAGTAGAGAAAGAGAAAATTGCTCAACCAAAGAAGGGGGGAGGGGGGGGGAGCCAATCTTCGAGATCGAACCGAACAGCGGCTGCATGTCGGTCTGGTCGAAAAGACGCGTTTAAAGATGTCTGCAAAAA
>NC_091580.1:12597012-12599512 GCF_042767895.1 Penaeus vannamei | reverse complement strand
GCTGTTTGTGTCGTCGTTTCCGCGTTGGGAGTGGAGGAGGGTCCCGTTGCCATGTAATGCGCGGGCTGTTTCATTTATTGATTTGTTTTTAGTTTTTTCTCTCTTTCTTTATGTTTTTTTTTTATTCTTTCTTTCTTTATTAATTGATTGATTTGTTTTCTTTCTTTATTGATTGATTGATTTGTTTTCTTTATTTATTTATTTATTAATTGATTGATTTGTTTTCTTTCTTTCTTTCTTTATTTATTTGTTTTCTTTCTTTCTTTCTTTCTTTTATTTTTTGCATTCGTGACGACGGTGGTTCTAGGAAAGTTTTTGGGTTTTATTTTGAAGTGTTTCTTTTTTTCTTGTTGTTGGCGATAACAAGATGTATTAGATTTGAATTCTTCTTTTTTTCTTTCTCTCTTTTTGTTTTTTATCTTTTTTTATACTACATCGGAGTGAGACCCATAAGCGTGTATATTCCGAGTCCCCCCCCCCCCCTCCCCCGAAACCCAACGGGTGCCTCGACACTTTTATTTCCAATTCCCCGCGAGTGTAAAATGGCGAGCGAACGCGGGGAAAAGCGATATAAAAACCTCTGCGCCGATCTTCCATTTCCTCGATCCGCACACGGGGTTGCCGCTTCTGGTTTTTCTCTGCGGCCGAGCGCTCATCCGGATCCATACGCAGGCTTCACCTCTATATATGGCGCGCGGAGGAGCATTCCCGCCGTGCATTCGATCGTTCGCGCATTTTTCGGAATCCGCATGCAAGCGAGGGGCTAGACGAACGGCGCTGCATATCGGCGTGCAGCAACCCCTTCCCGCGGGCCACAAGATCACTCTCTCTCTTTGACCGCGATGAAATAACAGTCATTACCCGCGCCAGCATGACGGTGTTGATTGGCGGGTAAAGTGCAAAAGCTGGAGGTGAGATAACGACTCTGTGCAGTTGCCAGGTGGCGCCGAGGCGTTCCCGTTCGCCGCTCTCGCTCGTTCTCGTTCACTTTCGGTCTCTCGCTGTTTATTCTCTCTCTCTCTCTCTCTCTCTCTCTCTCTCTCTCTCTCTCTCTCTCTCTCTCTCTCTCTCTCTCTCTCTCTCTCTCTCTCTCTCTCTCTCTCTCTCTCTCCCATTCGTTGGAAACAGGGGTCCCTTCAACAACAGCAAGTGTCGCGCCCCCGTCACGCCGCCAGTCCATTGTGCCTTCGTCATTTCGTCCGAGGGCATCGCCGCTCCCATGCATTTACGGCATTACGGGGAAAATCGGTAATGCCACCATATCGACGCTGTGAAAGTGGGGGTGAAATCTGTCGCTTCGGGCCAGACTCCACGCTGTCCCCGCTCCCGCTGTCTTGTCACCCGCTCTGCTGCTGTCCTGTCAGCCGCTCCTGCTGTCCTGTCAGCCGCCGTTCGCCGCGAGCAGGATCTCCTTCCTCACAACGGCCCTTTTTCCGCCCGCGCTGTCCCGCCATGCTCAGAAAAAGGCCAAGCCGCTCCTCCCGCAGCGACGGCCGCGGCGAGGCGTCGCCACCTCCCCGTAAACTCGCTCTTTGCAGGGCCGGTTCCCCGCTTCCGAGCGGGGAAACGCCGGGCCGTATATCACGTTTTACACCATACAGCGAATTACAAAGTGTACAGAACACCAATCGCTTTGTTGGAAAATAATTTTCGTCATAAAGCGGATTTGTGCTTCGACGATGTAAAAAGGGGGAGGGGAGTGTTACATTGATATATACGTTCATACTTTAATACACTAATAACATCGGATAATTTATCTGTATCGCTTTACACACATACGCGCAAGGATACTAGTATATACATACACTACATTAAATAGAGTACACACACAAATCACAAATACAAGTATACATCTGCCGAACTGATCCGCCATATCCACAATAAATAAAATCATACATATCAAATGAAATTAAAGATCCTGTGCATATCCGAATATATGTCAGTGACAGAGCGAAAAGGTCGTGTCTGTGTCGCATTTGTCATCCGAAAACATAATGACAAACATAATGACAGGTGCCAGACAACCCCAGACAAACAGACACTGACAAATAGAGATAAATAACATACTCGGAGAACAGTAGCGGTCACAGCAGAGAGAGAGAGAGAGAGAGAGAGAGAGAGAGAGAGAGAGAGAGAGAGAGAGAGAGAGAGAGAGAGAGAGAGAGAGAGAGAGAGAGAGAGAGAGAGAGAGAGAGAGAAGACAGAGACAGAGACAGAGACAGACAGACAAAGAAAGAGAGAATGAGAGAGAATATAAAAGCAAGGAAGAAAAGGTGATAAATAGTACAATTAAATTATTTTATGTGCAAAATTGACAACAACGGTAAAACAACAAAAGAAGTATTGATGATAGGAATAAGAATATGAATATTAGAAAATGATAACACTGATAATAGTAATAACAATAACAGAAAATGATAAAAAATAATAGAAAATAATAAAAATAATAATAACAATAACAATGATAAAAATGATGATGATAATAACATAATAATAACTG
>NC_091580.1:12554512-12557012 GCF_042767895.1 Penaeus vannamei | reverse complement strand
ATCATTAGTTTCTGGGTCACTTTTTTCCGCCATTAATGAGATCTGCTATTAATGGATATAAATTTTGATCTTGATAGAAATCAATCTTGGGTAAATATCAGATCGAAATAGTGCGTTCTTCTGCGTCGAAGTCTTGGTAACATTTTTATTTTATCTTTTAAGATGATATCGGGTTGATGATAAAAATTGTATCATTATTATTCTTTTTCTTTTTTTTTTCTTCTTTTTCTTTTTGGTAATTCAACTTTTGTTTCCGATTTTTGACGTTCATCTATTTTCTTGATTCTTTTTATTTCTTTTATTTATTTATCTTATTATTATTATTTTTTTAATCCAGTCGCCGTATTTTGAAATATCACGTATGGTTATATAATATCATATGATAAATATAAATTGCCAAAGTTGTGACAACATCGAGTATTTAGGAAAAAAGAGGAAATATATCACATAAATCTCAGTAGTAAAACAAAATCAATAAATACATAAATAAATCACATTTACAAATATTCAGAAAACGGAAAACACAAATTAGCACAATCTATAAGTATAAAAAAGACCCTCCAACCCCAAAGAAACAATTACCTTAATAGCGCAAACAATCAGGAACTCACCGAGAACACAATCATCCGATATCAAAACAATTCATCATAAGCATCGACCAGTCACTCCAAACCGCACGTAGACAGATTAGCTATTCCACAATCGACACGCCTAATTTGGGTCTAATCGAAAAAAAAATAGAAAAAAAATAAAGAGAAAAACTTTAAAAAAAGCTAAGAGAAGAAAAATAATAAAATAAAAAACATTGTGCAAGGTGAAGCCATGGACCCAGTAGTGTGTCTGTGTGTGTGCGTGTGTGTGTGCGTGTGTGTGTATGTGTGCGCGTATGTGAGTGTGTGCAGCGCATGTCCATTAGCCATTGTCCAGTGTTCAGTGTCCATCAAACACCGAATCAAATCGTTCAGTCATGCTTGAACATCTCTGAACATCTTTAGTCGCGACTCAAAGGATGTTTATGTATTATCAACGTGTCTCCTCTTCCCCAATTATCAAGCAGAATGTTCATCTTCTGTATGAGTGTGAATGGTAATTTAGGGATGGAAGGACGAATGATTAACAGGCTTGAGGGAATAATTATCGGAGGATGAGAGAGAGATTAAATACGGTGGATGTGGGGATGACAAAAGACGGGAAGAGAGAGAAAGAAAGAAAGAGAAAGAGAGAGAAAGAAAGAAAGAGAAAGAGAGAAAGAAAGACAGAAAATGTGTGTGTGTGTGAGAGAGAGAGAGAGAGAGAGAGAGAGAGAGAGAGAGAGAAGGGAGGGAGGGAGAGATAGGTAGATAGATAGATAGATTGATTGATAGAGAGAGACAGACAGACGGAAAGAGATATATAAAAAAGGAAAGAGAGAGAGACAGACAGACAAGGAGATATAAAAAGGAAAGATAGACAGAGAGAGAGAGAGAGACAAACATACAGACAAAATAAAAGAAATAAAACCAAAATTAGATGGAGTAATAAATATTAAAAGGAATAAGAATAACATCATAAAAACTCTAAAATGAATGGTGAAACATATGAATAACTCTAGTAAATAGATACGAAGATAGAGTAAACGTTATAATAGAGAGAATTACTAAAGCAAACTAGAAAATACCATAAAAATGAATTTTCATTAAATCCAAATCAAGTAAATAATAAATTTTTACAATACGAAATTCTCCTTCTCCATTTCCTCCAAAATTGATGATAATACAACAGAAATATCATAACAACGGAAACAACAACAACAAAATCAATAGCAATCATTATAAAAAAAACGAAACAAAAAGACAGAAATACAACAAGGAGAAACAAAAACAAGAACAAAAAACAAAAATACAACAAGGAGAAACAAAACAGGAACAAAAAACAAAAATACAACAAGGAGAAACAAAACAGGAACAAAAAACAAAAATACAACAAGGAGAGACAAAACAAGAACAAAAAGCACAAAGACAAAAAATACAACAAGGAGAAACAAAACAAAAACAAAAAAATAACACCAAGAACAAAATACAATAAACAACGAACAACATGATCATCAACAACAACATTCAGTTCTCCATTCGCCCTCCGTGGATTCGCGCAATAACCCCCCCCCCCCCCCCCCGATCCGCTACGTGTGCGAAAAGCGATAATCAGGAAATAACGAAGATCAGCAATGGACCAAGAAATTATACAAGGGAATTACAGGAGTTCGGGAGGGGTGCTGAGGGGGAGTTAGGGGGGGGGGGGTTGGAGTGGGGTGGGCGGGAGTGGGGTTGGAGGGGAGTTTTAAAGGGGGGGTTGGGGGTGAGGAAGGGGTGGTGGAGGGGAGTTTTAAAGGGGGGGGTTAGGAGTGGAGTTGGAGGGGAGTTTTAAAAGGAGGGGAGTGGGGTTGAAGTAGGGAGGGGAGGAAAGTTGGAGGGGAGTTTTAAAGGGTGGGAGTAGGGTGGGGGATGAGGTTGGAGGGGAGTTT
>NC_091580.1:12544512-12549512 GCF_042767895.1 Penaeus vannamei | reverse complement strand
AGATAAGAGAAAGAGCGAGGAGTAGGAGTGGAGAGTGAAGAGCGGGAGAGAGGAGAAGTAGAACAGCGAAAGATAGGAGGAGGAGGGAAAAGGAGAGCGGGGGAGTAAGGGGAGAGAGCGAAGAAAGGAGTAGAAGAGAGAAAGAGATAGAAGCGAAGGAGAAGGGAGAAGGAGGGGAAGTGAAAAGGAGGGAAAAGTGGAGGAAGAAGGGAAAGGGAAGAGGGAAAAGAAGGGAAGGGGAAAAGGCATACACAGACACACACACATATGTGTGTATATATATGTGTATGTATATACATATGTATATATATATATATATATATATATATATATATATATATATATATATATATATATATATATATATATATATATATATATATACATATATTTAAAGAAAGAAAGAAAGATGGAGAGAGAGAGAGATGGAGAGACAGAGAGGGGGAAAAGGACGAAAGGAGAGAGGAGCAGCAACAAATGACAGATGCCAAGCGTAGGCGGATGGCATAATAAGCGAACCAAACAGTAAGAAAGAATAAGCGTGACAAGAGAATAAGTGGATAAACAAAGAGAAAAGGGAATCAGATAAAACACCCACAAAACAGAATCACAATGAAAGCATTAATTGATAATATTATATTAATAGCCATACTAATAATGATTACTATTATAAGAAACATAATAACAATGAATAAAATCACAAAAATAGGAGAAAGAAAGAAAGAAAGAAGAGAGTAAAAGAAGCATGTAAACGATTGGATAAAAGTGGAAAATAAAGAGAGAGTGAAGGTGTGAACTGATGATGATGGAAAAATTGTCGGGGGTGGAGCTGGCATAGTGAAACATTGACACCCGGGTTATTTGCACTTAGAAAAAATGAAATGATGGTTTTGCATGAAGGCCAAGTACAGCTTTTGAAGCATGTGCAGTCCCCGCTCCGCTGCCACGTTCGCCGGTTTGCGTTGGCGATGTGTGAAATCGTTTGTTTCGACACTTGTATCTGAAACACGAGCCGAGTCGTATTTTGATGTGTGGTTCGGATACACGGTTCGAAATTGGGGCTTCACTCACTGGTAAAGATTTTTGGTGAGTGTAGACATGAAGGGTTGGGAGGGAATGTGTACATGGAAAACGCAAAACTATACACCCGTAGTCGATGAAATGAAACCCTCTAAATTTGAAACACAGGCTTCGTTTCCATACGTGTTTCGGCACAAGGTTCGAAACAGGCAGCTCACACCCACTAGCAAAACTGTGAAAAACGTAGACGGTATGGTGTTCGTTCACAAAAATAAATAAATAAACACAAATTTGTACACACACGTGCCGATCAGAAACAAATCCCTCTGAACTGAACCCGTAAACAAACACATAAACATCCCTACACCCTCCCTCCTTTCAGCACACAAAAGCAAACACAGCCACACGAGACCAAACAAACACACAGACAAATAAACCAACAGGGGCGCATCAGCTTGTACAATCTAATAGAACCCCTTGAAGATGTTGTTCTCGGCGGAAGGCAAAGTTCAAAGATCCCAGAAACAAATACTCTGAGTTGGGTTCTTAATCTCCATTACGGGTTTCCTCTTGGCGCCTGAAATTAACTCTTCCCCGTTCCTGTGTTGCCATAGCAACCATCGGCGCGAAGTAAACAACACGTTCCCCTCGCTATAAGGAGCGGAGGGAGAATGGTTGGTAGGGGGGGGGAGAGGAGGCCGAGGAAAGGGGAAAGGGGAGAGAGGGAAAACGAGGGACATGGTTGCAGGTGGAAGGGAGGGGAGGCCGAGGAAAGGGGAAAGGGGAGAGAGGGAAAACGAGGGGTACGGTTGCAGGTGGAAGGGGGAATGGCTGGTAAGGGAGGGAGAGGAGAACAAGGAAAAGGGAAAAGGGAAAGAGGGGAGAAGGGAGGTAGGTGAAAAGGGGGAGAGCAGAGGGCCTGTAGGAAAAGGGGAAATTGGGATGAAAAGAGGGAGAGCGAGAAGGGAAAGAGGAGGGAGGGAGAGGTAGATGAGAAAATCTCAGAAAAGGCGAAAGAGAGGAAAAGAGAAAGGGAAAGAAAAGACGTTAAGGGGAAACGAAAGACAAAGAAAAGGAAAGAGATAGAAAGGAAAAGAAGAAAGGGAAAGAGAAGGAATTGGGAGGAAAAAAACGATAAAAGAACAAAATAAGAAAATGAAAGAGAAATGGAAACGTAAGGAAGATCTTTTCATAAATTGTGCCTTTCTTGGGTACTATTACCATCTCACTTCAACTTTTGAATCTATTTTCTTGCTGATCATTTTACGTTCTTTTATTTTTGTACTTGTTGTCTTTATCATCCCCATTCTCGTCTCACTCTCTATCTATCTATCTGTCTATCTATCTGTCTCCCCCCTTCTCCCTCCCCCTCGCTCTTTATCACTGTCTCTCTCTCTCTATCTATCTATCTGTCTATCTATCTATCTATCTATCAATCTCAATCAATCAATCTATCTATCTATTTCTTTCTCCCTCTTTCTCTCCCTCTTTCTCCATCCTTTTGGCACATGCACTCACAAAGCAATTTTCCAATTTCCTTGCTCTATTATTACTATATTACATCCTATCTTATTTGTCTCTACTCACTCTTTTATCACGTCCCACGCTACGTCAAGCCTCTTTCCCTCACTCCCTCTTCTTCCTTCTTTTAACAACTTCTCCTTCATTTTCTTCTTTTTTTTCTTCCTTTTTCTTAGTTTTTTCACATTTTCTTCCCTCTGCTTTCTTATTTTTGATTTTTGATTTATTCTTTAATTTCATTTATTTATTCATTTTATTTTTTGTTTATTTTATTTTATTTATTTATTTTTTTTTTTTTTTACTTTTTTTCCTACTCTTCTTTTTTCACTTCTCTTTCACTCATTGTTTTTTTTTTCTCTTTCTCTCTAGCCTGCTCTTATTCCTATTCCTTCCCTCTTATTTTCGCTTCTCTTTCCCTCTCCCCTGTTTTCACTTTCTATCTCCTTCTCACCTATTTTCATTCTCTCTTTCTCCTTTATTTTACACCTTATGCACTCACCTCTCTTCTAACTCTATCATTTTTCCTTTCTCTATTCCTGTTTTCTTCGTCTATTTTCCACTTCTCCTCTTCTTTGTTTTTGCTTTCTATCCCATACCTCTCTTTTTATCTCTTTTCTTCTGTATTTTTCACTCATTCCTTCTCTCTTTTGGCTTCTCTTTCCTTCTCCTTCGTCTTTCTTTTCATTCCTCTTTTCTCTTTCCCTTTTTATTAACTTCTTTTCTCATTCCTCATTTCACTACTTTCTTAGTTTCCTTCTCTTTATTCGTCTTTTGCTCTCCTCTTTTTACTCTACCTTTTATTTTTTGTTATTCCTACTTTTTCATTCCTCTTTTCACTCGTCTTTCGTTTTTCCCTTCTTTGCCCCTCTTTTCCCTCTTCCCTCCTTTCATTCTTTTCTCCTCTCTCCTTTTTCACGTCTACGTTCTTATCCCTCTTTTAACTCCTTTCACCCTATCCCCCTTTTCATTAATCTTTCCCTCTTACCTCTTTTAACTTCTTTCCTCTCCTTTATTTTTCCTTCCTCTTTCCCCCTTCCTGCTTTTCCCCCTCCCCTCTTTTCCCTCCTCTTTCCCTCTCCCCTCTCTTTCCGTCTCCCCTCTTTTCATTCCTCTTTCCCTCTCCTCTTTTTTCATTTCTCTTTCCTCCTTCCCTCTTTCCCTCCTCTCTCCCTCTCCCTTCCTTCTTTTCCTTCCTCTTTCCCTCTCTCTTTTCATTCTTTTCCCTCTCCTTTCTTTTCATTCCTCTTTTCCCTCTCCCCAATTTTCCCTCCTCTTTCCCCTCTTCCCTCTTTTAACTTCTCCTCTCTCTCCTCTCTCTTCCCTCCTCGTTTCCCTCTCCCCTCGCTTACCCCCCCCTCCCCTTCCCCTCCCCTATCCCCCCCCACCACCACCACCGCCTCTACCCGCCAAATAAATGATGAAGACACAAAATTGAAACATTCCAGACTGGAGTCGCCTGAATAAACATGTCCCTCTTCGACTGACAGCTCGCTCGACAAGAATTTTTAATTTACACTGGAAAATTCCCCCCGGCGCTTGTATAAAACTTGTACGTGTGGGGCATGGTAATAGAGTGGCCCTTGAGACGCCGTTTTGGAATCTCGGCTCTCTCTCCCTAGGGGTTACTTTCCCCTGGCCCCGGGGCTTGGTCCTTAGGCCCCTCATGTCAACGGTGGATAAACTATTCCGAATAAATATTGTGTATAATGAATTTTATCACCGGGGGGACAAGCAAATTTATTGTTTCTGTCACGGAGGCTGAGTGTTCCTCCCTCTTCCCCTCCCTCCCTTTCGCTTTTCTTCCTCCCTTATTCGTGTTGCTCTTCTTCAACCCCATCCTCTCCTTTCTCCCTTCCCCTCCCTTTTTCCTCCTTCCTCCCTCTCCCTCTTCCTCCACCCTCCCTCCTTCTCCTTCCCTCTCCCTCCCTCTCACCCTCCCTTTTTTCCCCTCCCTCTCCCTCCTTTTTTCCTCCTCCCTCTCTCTCACCCTCCTTCTCCCTCTTCCCTCTTTCTTCCCTTCCCTTTTTCCCTCCCTCCCTCTTTCCTCCCTCCCTCCTTCCTCTCCTTCCCTCCACCTCCCTCTCGCCCTCGCCTCCCGTATCCGGCGTTCCTCCGACAACCTCGGCGGTGCCCCTGGAGTCGCGATATTAGGGCCACTAACTCGCGTTCTGAACCCCGGAACGCAGGGTAACAAACGACCCCAAATTGGCTAACGACCTCAATTGCCAACTACGCGGGATCACAGTCATTCACGGAAATACGCGCGCTGATTGGTAATGTGATCCGCGCGGGAAAATTGATGCCAGCCAATCAGCGGCGGCCGGAGGGGGAAGGGGTGAGTCCGGGCGAGCTGATTGGCCCGGGCGATTCCGGCGGCTTTGCTGGCAGTTCACGTGCTGTGGGAAATGCTTTGTTGGTTTGTTTCTTTATTTTTCTGTTTCTTTTTTCTTTCTCTTTTC
>NC_091580.1:12517895-12524012 GCF_042767895.1 Penaeus vannamei | reverse complement strand
ATAATAATAATAATAATAATAATAATAATAATAATAATAATAATAATGATAATAATAATGATGATGATGATAATGACAAAAATAGTAACGATGATAACATTGCTAATAATGATAATGATAATAATGATAGTGAAAACAACAACAACAACAACAATTATCATGATAATAACAACAACCAAAATGATAATAGACATCATCATAATGACGACAATAACAACTTTAATATTAGTCACAATGATTATAATAAAAATAAACCAAGGAACAAAAAATGAATCATACATATCACATTTACCACAAAATACCAAAGACTGATGTGTGAATGAATTTTATACATGTTAGGCGAGGCTCCGGTGTTGCTCAGTGTCTGTCTGTTGCAATAATTATTATAATGCAATTACAGCTGTCATTTGTAATCGTTCGGAAATAACAGCAATTGTGTAATACAGATCTGGAAAAAAGTAGTAACTGTTCGAGGAAAATAGAGTAATTATGTTTATGTTGTTTTTCTGGTATGTGACTGATGTATTAATTTGTTAATGTGTGTTGTATGTAAGCTTGGATGTATGTGATAATATATCTGTACATTTATTTATACACTCACGAACACACACACTCTTTTTCAGACACACACACACACACACACACACACACACACACACACACACACACACACACACACACACACACACACACACACACACACACACACACACACACACACACACACACACACACACACACACACACACACACACACGCTCACACAAACATACACGCGCATATATATATATATATATATATATATATATATATATATATATATATATATATATATATATGTGTGTGTGTGTGTGTGTGTGTGTGTGTGTGTGTGTGTGTGTGTGTGTGTGTGTGTGTGTGTGTGTGTGTGTGTGTGTGTGTGTGTGTGTATGGAGAGAGAAAGATAGAGAGAGAGAGTGACAGAAAGAGAGAGAGAGAGAGAATAACATTGATGATAAATATTAAAAAATCGAAAAAGAATAAATGCAAGATCAAAGACAGACCTAAAAAGAAGGATAATCTTAAAAAAGGCCGATTAAAAGTTGAAAGCCCGGAAGACCACCACAAAGCAAAGAATAAGAACAAAAACAACAACAAAACATAAACACAAATGAAAAGAAAAAGGTGAACAAAGAAAAAGACAAAAAAGAAGGAAACAACAATCATGAAAATAAGGCCAGAGTTATTATTAAAGAACTATCATTAAGAGCTAAAATAAGGCTCAAATTAGCGTGGCGCTCCCCGACGCCCGAGGACCGCCACCGCTTCACGCCGCCCCTGAGAGCAGCTCTTGACGCGCCGCCGCTGTCTTGCTTCCGTAACTTGTCGAGAAGATGCTTGCTTTGTGTCAAGGAAGTGGAATGATTTATTCAAAAAGTGCTTTGAAGGATCGCCTTGTAAGCCCTAATGGCCCAGAGTCGGCGCTTGAATGCACAATAGATAGTGGAGATAAGAGGGTCATAGATATGTTGTTGTTACTCGTTAGAAGCAATCTCCGAGATAGATTTTTTTTCTTGTTTTCTTTTTATTTTCTTTTTTTTTCTTAAGCGGAAAACTGTGTTGCAAGGAAGTACGGGAGGTCGTGTGTTGGGGAGGAGAGAGACCTCATACTGATGTTGCAGAAGCCAGTGTTGCAGAGGGGTTTCTAAGGGCGAGTGTTGCCCGCCCTGGCCTTATCAGTTGGCCATGCACGTGGTCAAACAGTCTGAGATTTATGGCCAAGCTGGGGGAGGGGGAGGAGGGGGAGAAGGTGGGGGAGGGGGAAAGGAGGGGGAAGACCTCCGGGAAGACAGCCTGGGCGCTTAAATGTAGGCTTGATTGAGTATTATATCACCACGACACCATATGGGGAAAGGACCCCGTTTTCTGACGGTGCTCGGAAGGTCTTATTCTTAGGGGTGACTCTCCTATTTTTTTTCTTTTTTTATTTATTTCCTCCCATTCCTTATTTGTTGATTTAGAGAAATCCTTTGCTTTGTCGGCCGTTGCGGTGATGAATACCGATGAGCTATGGTGAATTACGATGTGTTGGCGATGATGTCATGACAGTCAGAAACGAAATTAGTCCAGCATCATATCGAGAACGTTAAATAGGTTGAGATGTTGCAACGATAGCGTGCCCTATAAACCCTAAGTAACAGCGGAAGACGTCAATGAGTAAAGATCTTAGTATGATAGATTGTGAGATAAGGAAGTAGTAATGATGATAAGGCGTTAAGGATGTCATTGACGTCGCCTGGGATTATGAGGATGTCTCGCCCTTTGGCTCTAAAAGCGCTTTGGTGAAGGAAGTATTTAAGGTCGAGAAAAATAAGGTGTTGGGACAGCGTGTGTGTCCTTGATACAGCCATTCGCTGTCTTGCCCTCTCGTGCACTCGCTCTCTCTCTCGCTCTTTCTCTTTCTATTTCTCTCTCTCTGTCTCTCTCGTTCACTCTCTCTCTCTCTCTCTCTCTCTCTCTCTCTCTCTCTCTCTCTCTATCTATCTATCTATCTATCTATCTATCTATCTATCTATCTATCTTTCTATTTATCTCTCTCTCTCCCTCCCTCTCGCCCTCTCTCGTTCACTCGTTCTTTCTCTTTCTCCTCTCTCTCTCTCTCTCTCTCTCTCTCTCTCTCTCTCTCTCTCTCTCTCTCTCTCTCTCTCTCTCTCTCTCTCTCTCTCTCTCTCTCTCTCTCTCTTTCTCTTTCTCTTTCTCTTTCTCTTTCTCTTTCTCTCTTTCTCTCTCTCTCACTCTCTCACTCTCTCACTTTCTCAGTCTCTCAGTCTCTCTCTCTCTCTCTTTTCTTTTTTATGCTTCTTTCATACTGTTTTCGTGTGCATTTTTTATCATTATTATTCACACGAGCTTTTTTATTTTTTGCAAGAATACTGCAAGATTATTTTTAAAAGGAACTTACAACCCATGATTGATGGAGTAATTTCTGTAACCTGGATTAGCTCTTCATTAGTTCATCAGATTCTTATGAGGATAAAAAGGATGAGGAGAACTAATAATAGTAATGAAAAGGATTATGATTTTGATTAGAATATAGACCATGGTGATAAAGATGATAAAGAAAAAATCTCCAAGAAATTAAATTGAAAAGCGAAAAAAATATGATAATGGACATTAAATAACCACACAGATGTAACGGCAAATAAAACAATGATTTACAACCGCAAATTTGAAAGCAAAATTGAGCGTTCAATCAACTACAAAAAAGACCCAAAATATTATTTTTAATAATAATAATAACAATAATAATGAAATTGATAATAAAAAGTAAAGAAAAAAATAAAACATAAAATATATAACAAGAAATGAAAATAAACAATAAGAATAAAGATAAAAATAAATAAATACATTAAATGAAATAAAAATAAGAACATATGAAATTCAGATGAACTCCACATCAGAAAAATTCTCGCATATTATGAGCAAGGTGACTCTTCACAACAAGACTGGCTTATCAACCCTTTCCTTTTTTGGAAATGGAAATTCAGATAAGATAACCAGTCTCAATCTTCCCCGTCAACCTGATATGCCATGCTGAGATAATGAACACGTTCACCAATTGTTCATACCCTGTTGGCAATCTCCACTCTTCGTTAAGTGTTCAGAGATATGTCATAAATCACAGTTTATTTTCCGTTTTCTTTTTTTTTTTTTTTTTTTTGGGGGGGGGTATGTTTTCGTGGTATTTTTTGTTTCTTTTTACTTTATTTTTTTTCGATTTTTTTATGTTTTAAATAAATAAGGAAGAAGGAGGAAGATGATTATAATAAATAAGAGTAAGAGGAGAGAAGATTATCAAGAAGAAGAAGAGGAAGAGAAGGAAACAAATAGAAATAAGAAAATGAGGAAGTACGATAAGGATGAAGAAGAAGAGAAAGAAGAAAACGAAAACGAGATGAAGGTGGAATATGGAATACGAAAAAAAAGAAGATACAAAAATAATAAGAAAAAGAAAAATGCGAAAGGAGATAAAAATGTTGCCATCTAATAATAATCACTTTTAATTTCACAGCAATTTACAAAGAAAAATCCTCCAACGCTTTTTTAACAGAAAATTAAGAACTTCTTAATATCTTAATTACTTGTTACGTCAAGACAGAAAAAAAGACATCGCACGTAATATTACGTTTGAAATATTACGTGCGAGATGCAATCAAAACAAGAAAAAAATGAAGAAAGAAAAAATAAATGAGAGGAGAAGAAGAAAACATGACTTTCGAAATGTTAAAGCTAAAAAAAATAATAAAAATAATTGAAAAAGATTCTGAAAAAATAAAGATAGAGAGAAAAAAAACAAGTAGCTGTTGCACGTTACTTAAAATTTAATTTTAAAAAAAATCTTTCAGAAGAAAATTAATTAAGAAGGAAAACGCAAGGAAAGAGAGACGAAAAAGAAAGAAGGAGAGAAAGAGAGAGAGAGAGAGAGCGAGTGAGAGAGAGAGAGAGAGAGAGAGAGAGAGAGAGAGAGAGAGAGAGACAAACAGACAGACAGACAGACAGAGACAGAAAGGGGGAAGAGAAGAATGCTTGATAGAAAATAGGAAATAGAGAGTAAGAAGAAATGAATAAATAAATAAAAATAACAAATACAAAAATACTCAGAGAAGAGTTTCAACATTTAGTTAAATGACAACAGCTCGAACAGTACACAACTCAATCATTGTCACAACTACAATTAATAATCTGAATAAACATGATAATGGTTTCAAAGTGCCTGTGAATATTATACCGGGGGCCCCAAACACTTTATAACAATCGATATACATTTATGACAATTAATAGCATACTGATAATTTGTTTCTGTTTATTGTTTACTTTAAGATGGTGTAATGTTTTGTGTTAATTATGTCCACTAAGAATTAAGGAGTAGAGAAGAGAAGCTAAGTCGATAACAGACGTTTATTGAAAAGTAGCAGCGAAGTCTATCAGTTACTTCTATCTTTCTGTCTCTCTCTTTGTCTCTCTCTTTCTCTTTCGTTGTGCGTGTGTTTGGATGTGCGTATGTGTAAGTGTGCTCTTCCTCTTTCATTTCTTTTCTCTCTCTCTCTCTCTCTCTCTCTCTCTCTCTCTCTCTCTCTCTCTCTCTCTCTCTCTCTCTCTCTCTCTCTCTCTCTCTCTCTCTCTCTCTCACTCACTCACTCACTCTCTCTCTCTCTCTCTCTCTCTCTCTCTCTCTCTCTCTCTCTCTCTCTCTCTCTCTCTCTTCCCACATATAATTAGATAAACAGGTAGATATATAAACAGAGACATAGGTAGAGAAAGAAAGAAAAAGAGACAGCCAGAAACAGACAGACACACACAAAAGCAAATAGCTAGACAGACAGACAGAGAAAGAAAGACAGACAGATAGACACACCAAAGACAAAAGACCCCAAAGAATTACAAAAGCGAAGCTAACGTCCGGCACGAAGCTACTATTACCTTCCCTGCGACAAATAGCAGCTATTACCTGCTCCTTCGACACTGTAGAATAATTACCTGTCATGTTTCAATCAAGAAAATATCCCTCACCTGCAGACGGTAAAAGATCTGTATGAAAGGTGAAGTGAGCTGTACGAAAAAAAAGGATCTGAACGAAAGGTGGCATGATCTATACAAAAAAAAAAGAAATGAATAAGTAAATAAATAAATAAGTAGATAGATAGATAGCAAATGTTATGGATATTTTGTTCTATATATGAATATTGAGAGGTCAGTGAACACATTGTTTTTTTTTTCCTTTTTTTCTCTTTATATTGTCAGCTGGGCGATTTTGTGAATGAATTACCGCGGGAAAGGAAGTGTCTCTTTGACTCCATTTTTGCTTGTTTGTTTGTTTGTTTTTTATGCTTGCTTTGTTTTAGGACAGAACGAAATTAATTTGTTTGTTTGTTTGTTTCACAAGACAGATCGAAATGAATTGAGATATGTGCGTACACATATAAAGAGATGAATAATAAATAAATGGTCAGAGAGATAGAGAGAGAGAGAGAGAGTGAGAGAGTGAGAGAGTGAGAGAGAGAGAAAGAGAGAGAGTGAGAAAGAGAGTGAGAGAGTGAGAAAGAGAGAGTGAGAGACTGAGAAAGAGAGAGTGAGAGA
>NC_091580.1:12510395-12512895 GCF_042767895.1 Penaeus vannamei | reverse complement strand
GAAAAGAAAAGAAAAAGAAAAAGAAATGAAATAAAAGAAAAAGAAAAAGAAAAAGAAAAAGAAAAAGAAGAAGAAGAAGGAGGAGGAGGAAAAGGAGAAAGAAGAAGAAGAAGAGAAGGAGGAGAAAGAAGAAGAGAAAGGGGAAGAAGAGGAGGAGGAAGGAGAAGAAGAAGAGGAGCAAGAGGAAGAAGAAGAAGACGACGAGGAGGAATAGAAGGAATGGAGAGAAGAATCAGAAGAAGAAGAAAGAGGAATAGGAGGAGGGGGAATAAAAGGAAGGGGAATAAGTGGAAGAGGAGAAGGCGGTGCCGAGGGCGACCGCTCGGAGCTTCGAATCAATACCCGAATTATGTCGTCGGCAAGACAATAGCTCACGTCAAGCCAGATTCAACATCCACATAAACCAGAACCGATTGGAAGCAGCCGGACTCATCTTACAAGTCAATTATCTGTTTGGACTCTCCCTCCCTCCCTCCCTCCCTCCCTCCCTCCCTCCCTCCCTCCCTTCCTCCCTCCGTTCCTCCTACCCTCCTTCCTCCTCCTACTACTCCCTGTTACTCACTCACTCCTCCTTCCCTCCCTCTCCGACCCACTCCCTCTTCGCGAACTCCTAATCTCTCTCTCTATCTATCTATCTTTCTCTCTCTCTCTCTCTGTGTCTGTCTGTCTCTGTCTCTCTGTCTCTCTGTCTCTGTCTCTCTCTCTCTCTCTCTCTCTCTCTCTCTCTCTCTCTCTCTCTCTCTCTCCCTCTCTCTCTCTCTCTTTCTCTATCTATCTATCTATCTATCTATCTATCTATCTATCTATCTATCTATCTCCCTCTTTATTTATCTATCTATCTATCTCTGCTTCAACCCCCTCGCCTTGCCTCTCGCTCTCTCTCACTGCCTAACACTCTCTCTTGCTCCTTCTATGCCTCGCCTTTTCACTCATCTTGAATCGCTTTTCCTTTCCTGTTCTCTCTTTCTCTCTTTATTTATCTCCTTCTCTTCCTCCTTTCCTCTTTTTCTTTGTCTCCCTTTCCCATCGTCTACTTCTCCCCTTTCTTGTGCTCATTCTCCCTTTCTTCCTTTCTCCATCTCCTCCATCCCTTTTCTTTCTTAACCCTTCCTTTCCCTTCCTCTCCTTCTCCATTCCCCCTTCATCCTTCCTTTCCTTCTTCCATCCTTCCCCTCCTTCTCCCTCCTCTCTTCCCTTCCTCTTCCTCTCACACTTTCATGCCCACTCTCCCTTCCTCTCCCTTCCTCTCATTCTCCCATTCCCCTCATCCTTCCTCTCCTTCTCCCATTCTTCCTCTCATTCTCCCCTCATTCCTCTCCTTCTCCCATCCTTCCTTCTCCCCTCCTCTCTTCCCTTCCTCTTCCTCTCACTCTCCCTTCCTCTCCCTCCCTCTCCCTTCCCCCCCTCACCCCCTAGCAGCAACACAGGAGTCCTGGATTAACCAAGTTGATATTCACAAGTGGAACCCCTGTATTATTCTGTCATATATTAGTCCAGATGGCTTTGGTCGCTTGTTAAGACGGTCCTTAAGTCAATTTAATGAATACACAATTAAGTCGTTCTGTGTGGTCGTACGGGAGACGTCACATGTGCACATGATGCACACACGAACACAGGGATGTTGGGAAGACTCGCAGACGTAAGGAAATGATTATGAAAACGAACACATGTTTGGAAATCGTCTTTGGTTTCGAATGGTAATGGTAATGGTAAACTAGTATAAACGAGGATGTTGGTAAGTAGTAATGATAATAGCTAAAATGGTATCGATGAATATAATGAAAAAAATACATAAATGAGGATATTAGTAGTTGTGATGATAATGATTAAGAGAGTATAGATAACTGATAATAACAGTAATGGTAATTATAAGAATGACACGATGAGGGTGATGACAATGGCAATAATGGTTGTAAAGATCGTAAAAATGATGACAACAATTAGACAGCAATGATGCAAATGACATTGATCCTATCAGGAATAATAATCATAACAAAAGTAATAACGGGAATAACACTCCAATAACAGCATCAGCAACACCATACCCACCACCAACCAATAAACAAAAACACCAACGAACAAAGAGATAAATAGATAAATAAATAAAGCCAACCCGACAGGAAGAGAGTTCGCGGAATCCCAAGAGCGCTGGCGGACGCCCTCGACCACAGGCCAAGGGTGAGAGGTCCTGTTATTGGCTATTACGAAGCTAAATCATCCAGCGTTTAATACCCAGCGACTCCTCCTCGCCGGGCATGAGACTTTGGGCCAATTAAGGTCGCGAAGGAACGAGGGAGACACGAGACGATCGGGAAATTTCGTGGATTTCTGGTTTTCTCTCTGCATGTTTTTCTTTTTTAATGGTTTTCTCTTTTTTTCTTCTCCTTTTTTTGTTGCCGTTTTAATGGATTTCTTTTTAAATGTTGTTAGTCGTTTTTCTTATTACTATTTCTTTTCTTTTCTTTGTGTGTCACTTATTCCGGGTTGAAATTTTAAAGTC
>NC_091580.1:12502895-12505395 GCF_042767895.1 Penaeus vannamei | reverse complement strand
CATCGCATGACGTCAAGCCCGAGGGTTAAAAGCTGCTTTTTTCATTCACTGTCTAAAATATCTGTGACTGCGGGGCGCTTTGGACTTCAGGGGTCAGAATCAGCAGGATAACTCAACAGAGATCAACTCAGCAGGTGGTTTCCGCTCGATTACGATAAAGGTATATGTGTGAAAAGGGAAAAAAATCAGCGAGAGGGATCAAACAGTTCAAACTTTCGCCATAAAAAAGATGGGGAGGAGGAGAGAGAGAGAGAAGGGGAAAAAATGTCGTAAATTTGGTGCGAACAAGCGTCCTGGAATTGGGCAAAGTTTAGATGTTTGGGTGAATTCACGCGATCGTCTTGTATCGCCTGGGACATGTATTTGAGATAGATAGATAGGTAGACAGAGACAGACACACGGAGAGAGGGAGGGAGGGAGAGAAGAAAGAAGAAGAAGAAGAAAGAAGAACGAAGCGAGAGAGAAAGAGAGAGAGAGAGAGAGAGAGAGAGAGAGAGAGGGAGGAAAGGGAGAGAGAGCGCGAGGAAACGAGAGAGAGAGAAGCGAAGAAGAGAGAGAGAGAGACGAACAGACAGACAGACAGAGCGAACAGACAGACAGACAGAGACAGAGACGAGACAGAGACAGAGACAGAGAGAGAAAGAGAGAGAGAGAGACAGAGAGACAGATAAAGACAGAGACAGAGGCAGAGATAGAGAGACAGACAGACAGACACACTAAAAGACAGACAGACACACAAAGAGACAAACAAACAAACAGGAGACATACGAAGACAGAGACAAAGACAAGAGACAAAGAGACGAGACAGGACAAACCGCGCTTGCAATCACGTGAAGAAAACATCACAGATTCGTGTTACCGGAAGCACACATCCAACTGCAATAGAAATGTTTCTTCGGCGGGGCATAATACGAGGGTGAAGTCATCGTCCTGCTTATCCACCCGGCTCATACGGAGAGTCGAAAAGGGGAGAGGAAATAAAGAGGAGGAGAGGATACGAAGGGAGAAGAATATATATATAAAAAATGGAAATAATATATGATAAGACAGAAAAAAATGCAATCCTAACACACAATAATAAGCGTAAATGAAGAAAGCCTCGGCCTTTGCGAGCACGAACGCAACTCAAGGCAGGCGGAGACGGAGGGAGGGAGGGAGGAAGGGAGGAAGGGAGGGAGGGAGGACTGGGTGGAGGTGGGTGGGTCTGGTGGGATGGGAGACAGGGAGAGAGGGAGGGAGATGTAGAGGTAGGGGGTAAGGGGAGAGGGGGAGGCCAGGGAGGGAGAGAGAAGGCGGTAGGGAGGGCAGGAGGGAAGAGGAGGAGGTAGGGAGGACCAGGAGGGAGAGGTTGAGGTCGGGAGAGGGAGAGAGAGGGGGAGGAGCGGGCGAGCGTGGAGCGGGGCCGGGACTGAGTGGTGGTGGTGGAGGAGGCAGCTAGTCGTCGCCCAGCCGAGAGGACCACACAAGCTGAGGGTCCTCGTGCGCCCTGCATGTAATTGTGGCTGCCGATCTCTAATACAACAACCTGTCAGAGTCACAACATGAAGAGGCCACAGCGAAGCGCCGCGTCGCGATCTTCTCACTCTTGGCTTCGCTCGGGGGAAAGATGGCGCTTTGGGGGTGGAAACACGCTTTTGGGTTGTTTGGTTGTTTGGTGGTGGGGGCGGGGGCGGATGGGGTGTAGGTGTTTGATGGGGGTGTTTTGTTTTAGTGTTTTGTTTGGATATGTTTGCATTTGCATGGAATAGTGTTTGGGGGTTTGTTAAAAGGATATAGTTAAGCTACTGAGGATTCGATCTTGATTTTTTCCCTTTTAGCTCTCTCGCTCTCTCTCTCTCTCTCTCTCTCTCTCTCTCTCTCTCTCTCTCTCTCTCTCTCTCTCTCTCTCTCTCTCTCTCTCTCTCTCTCTCACTCACTCACTCACTCACTCTCTCTCTCTCTCTTTCCCTTCCTCTCTCTCATGAAACAGCACCAGCATGCAACTCCGGCGCGAGAATGCACACCGGTGGCACGGGCAGCAATAAACAAAGAACCACAATATATTCCTGTCATCAACAGCTGCATGTGAATTGCTCTATCACCATTACTCGTGCATGACAAACGTCCCGAGAAAGATGTTATCCCACTTAATGATGAGTTAGGCAATATGCTATACGACCGCCATGCCACACTGTTTGGGCTCCACTGCGGCCGTCTGGCTCGCTTTATCTGCCGATAAAAATTATATATATTATTAAAATCCACTTTGGCTGGTAATGATATAGAAAGCGTAACAGAAGAGATGTTATCGAGTCTGTTCCGCCGGCGTTCAGTTGCTCCCGAAGTCGGAGGTCTTCCGCTCTAAGCTCTGGCCACGGGGGAAAGGACATAAACTTGTCAGATCTATTTGGAAAAAAAAGAAAAAAAAAAGATTTATCGAGCGTATGAAAACAAAGAGCATCCACAAATGCGCAATCTATACGAACAAGCCCTCCCTCTCCGTGCGCCCTCGCCTCTCTCT
>NC_091580.1:12452895-12495395 GCF_042767895.1 Penaeus vannamei | reverse complement strand
TCCAACGGACAGACCAACAAACGGAGGGAGACAGGAACAAATCGACTAACCGGCAGACAATGATATCCTCGGGTTAAAATAACGCCCCCATGGATGAGGTCCTGAGAGCCGCGGGCATGGGGTGGGGGTGGGTGGGGGGGGGGAATTATCCAGTTTATCCTAATTAACGCTACCAGAAGTCAACAGTCATCCAGTCAGCTATTCATCCAGACTGTAATCCACATGGTCATCCAGCTAGGTATACAGTCACCCATTCATCCCGTATCGCTTTAATCCATTCATCCTACCAGCCATTCATCCAGTAATCCACACAGTCAACCAGCTAGTTACAGTCGCCCACACACCCATTCTTGTAGTAATCCACTCAGCCAACTAGACAGTTGTCTAGTCACTCATTCATACACTCTTACGGTAATCCACTCTACCAGCCATTCAGTCATCCTGTCATCCAGCCAGCCATTCCTCCCGACACACATTCACCCAATCTGCCATCCAGTCATGCAATCGATCAGTCACCCAGCCTTGTAGTTCTCATCTAAACCGCAGCGATTGGTTAATTCCCTCGTCTGGGATTGTGTGCTCGTTAGCGCGATTCGAATCACTTTGGGGGATTAGTTTCATTCATTCATTTTGGTTTCATTCATTCATTCGTCGTTTGTAAAATGATTGATAGTTTTGTGTGTGATAGTAGTATCAGTGTTAATATGTGTGTGCATATATATCATCGTATATACACAGCACAACGTATTGCAACACGCACCCACACACACACACACACACACACACGCACGCACGCACGCACGCACGCACGCACGCACGCAAGCACGCACACACACACACACACACACACACACACACACACACACACACACACACACACACACACACACACACACACACACACACACACACACACACACACACACACACGCCCACGCTTAGAGGCGGGAAGTGGTCCATACCGTTGAAGCCCAAAGGAACCACCACTAAGTACCATAATGACGGACAATTACGATAAAAACAAACCTTAAGTTAATGAACATAATAACCTTTATATATAAAATGCATATTAACATATTCGCCCTTACGACACAGGCAACCTCGGTTATATAATGATCTTTGGAGACGGTATAGCACTGTCTTCAGCGCGAAATGAGACGCTTGTGGAAAGAAGGAGCACCTGGGACTCCCTCCGCTTCCCACTCCGTCGGTTTTCTCGGGTTTTCCTTATTCTTCTTCCTCTTCTGATTCGTTTCCTTCCTCATTTGTCTCTACTTCTTCCTTTCTGTGAGTTTGTTTTGTTTTTGTTTTTTGTTTTTTGGTATTATTAGTTTACTTTTCCTTCCTCCCTTTTCCAATCTTAGTTCTCTTAATCCTTCTTATTCCCCTTTGTTGCCTCTTATTTCAACACCTCTTCTGCCTTCTCTTTTTCCTCCTCCTCCTCTTCTTTCGTCTTTCTTCCCCTTCTCCTCTCTTTTCTTCTCCTCTTCCTAATCCTCCCCTTCCACTCCATCTCTTCTTCCCACTCCTCCTGTCCCTCATTACCACCTCCTCCCCTTATCCTTCCTCTTCCTCCTCCTCCTCCTCCCTCTGTCCTTCTTCCTCCTCCTATTCCTTCTCTCCCTCTCCTTCCTCCTCCTCCTCCTCCTTCTCCCCCTCCTCCATCCCCCTCTGTCCCTTCCTCCTCCTCCTCTTCTCCCCCTCCTCCATCCCCCATCCCCCTCTTCCCCTTCCTCCTCTTCCCCCTCCTTCTCTTTCTCCTCCATCCCCCACCCCCTCTTCCCCTTCCTCCTTCTCCTCCTCCCCCTCCTTCACCTTCTCCTCCACCCCCCACCCCCTCTTCCCCTTCCTCCTTCTCCTCCTCCCCTTCTCCCCCTCCTCCATCCCCCAAACCCTCTTCCCCTTCCTCCTTCTCCCCTTCCTCCATCCCCCAAACCTTCTTCTCCTTCCTCCTTCTCCTCCTCCTCCTCACCCCCCCTCCTCCTTCCCCCACCCCCTCTTCCTCCTCCTCCTCCTCCTCCTCCAACCCCCAACCTCCCCTCCCCTTCCTCCCCCATCCCCCACCCCTCCTCCCCTTCCTCCCCCATCCCCCACACCTCCTCCCCCATCCCCCACCCCCTCCTCCCCCTTCCTCCTCCAAAGAATTGATAGCACCTCGCCCATCTCCTCCTCAGCCAACCCGTTCCCTCAGACTATCCAACCGAAGACTTTATGACTGGGTGTAAATAAAGCACACCATTAAAACCTATGATGAAGTGTTCCCAAGCTGGATTAAAGTGTAAGTGTTTTAGTGTGTGTGTTTATTTTTTTATTTCGCGAGAGTCAGTGCATGTGCAAGCATATGCTGGGGATGCGTGCATGTCAGGGCGTGAGAGTATGCTTGTGCATGAGCAGAGATTCGCATTGTGTTGGAATGCCGTTGACTTTTGTATGCCTGCGAGCATGCATGTCCTCTTCAAATGATGGGTTGTGAGGGGAATGGCAGGAATGTGTGTGTGTGTGTGTGTGTGTGTGTGTTTGAGGGGGAAGTGTGTGTGTGTGTGTTTGGGGGGTGGAGTGTGTGTGTGTGTATGTGTGTGTGTTTGGGGGGGAAAGTGTGGCCGCGTGTGTGTGTGTGTTTGGGTTGGGAGTGTGTGTGTGTGTTTGGGTTGGGAGTGTGTGTGTGTGTGTTTGGGGGGATTGTGTGTGTGTGTATGTGTATGTGTGTGTGCGTTTTTGGGGGGAGAGGGAGTGTGTGTGTGTGTTTGGGGGGGGTGTCTGTGAGAGAGAGACAGATAGAGAGAGAGAGAGAGTGTGTGTGTGTGTGTGTGTGTGTCTGCATTACATTCCACCTGAAATACTAATAAGATTTTCTATCCATAGAAATATAAACACACTAGTCCCTCTTACTAATAATTTCACAAAACCCATACGTATAACATACTAACCAGCCTTCAGGTAAACCATAAACCACAATATATAAATGCGATATTACAGTGATTCAAAAACAACAACAATAGATTTAAAGAAGCACTGGCACTGAAGTAGCAACTGCCATAGCACCCCCATGGCACTCCTTTACAGCGAGGAAGCAACTGACCACAACCCCGCCCCTCACAAACACACACAAAGCTTTCATGTGTTACGTGGGAGACGTAACTCGATCAGCTGACCAGTCGTGTCATTTCCTCTCTCTTCTCGACATGTCACTCATTCCACCCACTAACTAATTTTTGTTTTCTTATTATCAATTACGGACTCGTGCAGAGTTTTCATAGAGGAATTGTATATTATTTGTTTTCATAGAGGGATCGTATATTATTTCGGAACTTTTGATATCATTGGCAAACGTTAATTTATAGACCAATATATATTTTACCAATAACAGTATTAGCACATTCGGAATTTCCACCATGAAGCAAAATGCTTAGGAAAGAACAACAAAAATCATAATGCACAAAAAAGGTTTATCAAAAGATAAAATACAATAAACAAAAAAATTAAAATATGATACAGAACCCCCCCAAAAATATATATATATATATATAATAATAATAATAAATAGAAATAAAAATAAATAAAGAAATAAAGAATAATAGAATAAAGAACAAAAAAAAAATCTTTAAAAAAATGATACAGTTTGTAATACTTCTTAATTACCATTTTCAAGACGTGTACCACTTAGCAAACACGACAGACAAGACTCACATTTCGCGAATCACAACGAACCCAACCACACAGATTAGGATTAGGACGGCGAGCCTCGAGTCCGAACGAGCAGCCACTCCGAAGACCTCAAGGATTATCACTTGACTTGTGGTTAAGGGTTATTAACTCGAAGGCAATTTTCTGTCGTTAAGGTTCTATTGAGGTTCGAAGCATGACGGTTAAATCTCGATTCCGCAGCCACGGGGGAAGCCAGAGGAATGGGGATGTATTTTGAATTTTTGTTCGTGTAGAAGGGGGAAATGTACCAAACATTTTTCGAAAATATAGATCAAGGCGGGGGGAAATCATAGGGAAAAAGAAAGAAGCATTTATTATAAAAAAGAAAAAAAAAAAAAATATATATATATATATATACATATATATATATATATATATATATATATATATATGTATATATATATATATATATATATATATATATATACATATACGTATATGTATATATATACATATATATATATATATATATATATATATATATATATATATATATATATATATATATATATATATAATATATATATATACATATATATATATATATATATATATATATATATATATATATATATATATATATATATATATATATATATATATATATACATATATATATATATTTATATATATATATACGTATATGTATATATGTATATATACATATATATATATATATATATATATATATATATATATATATATATATATATATATATATATATATATACATATATATATATATATATATATATATATATATATATATATATATATATATATATATATATATATATATATATATATATATATATATATATATATATATATATGTATGTATATGTATATTGATCTAGGTGGTTCTTTTCACACGCAGCAAGATACATTCTGGAATATTCTGTGTTTCTTAATTCATTATCAGGAAATTATCCGACTTCATTTTTGGTGATTTTTAATCATTACTAGAAGAATAATCAGATAAACAAGTGAATTAAAAGGGAAATATATAGAAAGGTGATGAGATAAAAACGTAAATAAACAAAAATCATGTAAAAGTTAAAAAATAATAATGTATCCACACTAAAAATATATATGATAATTAATAAATAGATAAATTATGAAGTTAAAAACACTTTTTCTACGACTACAAAACCCATGAATCTTTCGGGCGCCCCCACCCTGCCTCCCAACGTATAAATGAGGCTTTTCCTTAAAAAAAAAAAATCTTTAATTGAAAAGAAAACGTGCATTGAGACACTGCACTGATATTGCGAATGCGGATAAGTACATTTTGAGGTTAATATGCGTTTGATTATTACTATTATGCTAATATCATATAATATTTTTTGATATCGTTATCGTACAGTTGGCGCGTTGTTGTTTTTTCATCTCTTTTTGGATATTAATTTTGTTAATTCCAATATTTTCTCTCTCTCTCTCTCTCTCTCTCTCTCTCTCTCTCTCTCTCTCTCTCTCTCTCTCTCTCTCTCTCTCTCTCTCTTTCTATATATATATATATATATATATATATATATATATATATATATATATGCTTATTCAAACAGAACTGTGGATATGAATCATTTTGATGTGCATTTTGTGTATGCTTTATAAATGCGTGTGTATTTATATCAAGAAAATGATAACCTTGATCTTATATCATGGTTTATAATACTAAAGATGACATGATATCATTATTATAATATTATAATTTATTCTTTATGACAGTCAACGCCTTTCGAAAAAATATAAAGATAAGAATGAATATATCAATGATACTAAAAACAGTAATACCAATAATAATGCGAATAATACCAAGGATCATATCATAATGATAATGAGAAGGAAAATAGCCCCAAAAAGAAATGAAAATAATTCTTTGTATACACGTCACTGTATTTGTCCTTGCTTTCAGTAAGGATAAAATTACCAACAACGACGACAATAACAACAACAACAACAACTAAATCATGTACTCCCGTAGGCCTCAACGCCATACTGCCAGGACTACGAAGGAGCGACGAAGGGGCAGGCGGGAAATACGCGTCACTGTGTCCAGGGTCTAATTTGGTCATCAATTTCACGCAGGGAGGCGTCGCAGGAACGGAGGAAAAAAAGAGACGGCAGTAAAGAGGTTTGTTAAAGGAGATGGTTGGGCCTTCTACGAGGTATCGGGATTAAAGGATGTTTGTGTGATGAAGTAATGGTTGTTTCGACTGTTGGTTTAGGAGAATGTTGTGTGGTATTGATGATTTGGGAGAATTCTAGTGTAGTTAAGTATTGATTGTTAGAATTATTTTAATGATTTAGGAGTATTTTTTTCCTTTTAGGAGTATTTTTTTATTTATTTGTTTAGGAGTATTTGTATTTTTTTATTATATCATCTATCTATATGAATATTTTATTATTTATTTATAAGTATTTAGAGTATTTGGCTTATGACGTAGTTAACAGTTCGAATTAGATATAATTAGATTCAAGTGAGGAAGAGGAGTTTGATAATTACCTCATAAACACTTTTTTACACTGAAAACTTATTTTTTTCATTTTGCCTTGAAGATGTTCACACCAGACACTTGCAAGAGGGAGAACTAATGCACCCCGTTCCATTAGGTTAATCGCAGACTGTTAAGTATTTTTTTTGAATGCCTGGTGTGGATGACGTTATTACCTTGTGTGTTCGTTCGTTTGCATTCCGCTGTGTCGGATTCTTAGAGTATTCCTTGCCGAAATTTGTTGCATGTGCATATATGAAGAATAATTAATAGTTCACCTTTTATAGTGTATAAATATGGAGATATAGAAAGATAGAATTGGTTGGTGAATGGCTGACTAGACAGATAGACACGAAGATAGATAGATAGATAGGAAAGTAGAAAGATTGACTGATAAATGGGAAAATAGAAAAATTGATTGATATATAGAAAAGTAGAGACAAATAAGAAAACAGATAATGAGATGAACTAGTAGACAGGCAGACAAACACAGATAAACAAGCAGGTAGGTAAATAGATAGACAGACAGATAGCTACACACCGCACACAGAAACACCACAGAAAGATACAGAAAATGGACCCGCCTCGGACCCCTGCACGGATACCTATCCATATGTATCTCCCTGTATCACGCGCATCCTGGCTGCTCCTTTCTCTTCCTGCTTGTAGACACTTAAGGCATGTATGGAGATGAGGTCAGGACGGCTACGAGGTCAGGGAGATGCGCCGGAGAGACAAAGGAGCCAGGTAAGAGAGAGGGAGGTAAGGGAGAGGCTGAAGAGATCGTCGGGAGAGAGAGGGAGGCTTCGAATGTCACGATCGCCGAGGGAGATTAGTGCTCGGGAATGCCGCTAGGGGGATGGGTAAGAGAGGGGGGGTTGGGGAAGGGGAAGAGGGAGATGGATGGGGGTTGGTGGAGATGAAGAGGGAGGGAGGGGGAGGGGAAGAGGAAGAGGGAGGAGAGCTGGGGGAGATGGAGAAGGATTAGGGGAGAGGGAGGGTGTTGGGGGAGAAGAAGGACGGGGAGGGGGCTGGGAAAGAGGGAGGGGGATGGGGGAGGGTGGGCACAAATGGCGGTCGCTTTCTGATGTTGGGGGTAGGGGGAGGGAGGAGGGCTGTATGTGAATGCAGTTGTCTGTCCGTGTATGTATGTAGGGAGAAGTGATCTTTGTATTTACATATATCGCACACACAATACTCGTCTTTAATACCGTCTTTGATGCCATTCTCTTAATAATCAAATCTATTTAAAATCTAAATCTTATGGAAAATTAGCAAATAACTTCAAGTACATCTACTACTAGACATGGAAATCAAAAATAAGAAAGACAGGAGGAGGTAGACAAACATAGATAACTAGAAAGAGAGAGACATGGAGACAGAGACAAATAAAGAGAGAGAGAAAGAGAGAGCGAGAGAGATGGAGATAGAAACAAATAAAGAGAGAGATAGAGATGGAAATAGAAACAAATAAAGAGAGAGAGAGAGGTGGAGATAGAAACAAAAGAGAGAGAGAGAGAGAGAAAATCCACTGCCAAAAGGTAGCGGGATCGCCTGTCCCTATTCCTCATCCTCTCTCTTCTTATCCCAAAACCCGGATTATAGAACCCGGATAAATGCAAAGGAAAAGGGAAAAAAAGACCGGCAAGTGACCGAAAGAGTATGAGAAATTTGGAAGTAAGAGAGAGAGAAGAGAAGAGAGAGAAATTGATGCGGAAAAAGAGGGGTAAAATGAGAAAAAGAGAAAGGGAGAGAGAGAGAGAGAAAGACAAACACGAAAAAGAGATAGGGAGAGAGAGAGAGAGAAAGACAAAAACGAAAAAGAGGAATAACGAGAGAGAGAGAAAGAAAGAAAGAGGGACAGAGACCGAAAAAAGAGAAGGAGACAGACATACACACAGAATGAGAAGGATCTTTACCTGGAAGTGGCTTACGGACTTTTTCAAATGAGATTAGGTGATCATTCTCCCAAAAGAGAGAAAGAAGCCGGTTGGTGGATGTAGAAGGGAGAGGTTGATGGATGGATGAATAGATAAATGGATTGACTGAC
This sequence comes from Penaeus vannamei, assembly GCF_042767895.1. Taxonomy (NCBI): domain Eukaryota; kingdom Metazoa; phylum Arthropoda; class Malacostraca; order Decapoda; family Penaeidae; genus Penaeus; species Penaeus vannamei. Next base: position 12,487,145 of record NC_091580.1, on the reverse strand, counting down.
GGATAGATACAAAGAGATGTAAACAAATAAGTAATAATAATAAAAATAAAGAGTTTATGGGTAGATTGATGAATGATTTAAAAGAGATTTTAATATGTGCTTTAAATGTATCTAATATGTTTATATATATCCTTTCTCTTTCCTGATAAGACTATCTTTCACTCTCCATATCTATCGACCTATCTATCTATTTACTTCTTTGTCTGTCTACGTAATCCTCTATTTTTCCTTCTATTTATACATCTATCCTTCCATGTCTCTGTCATTGTATTTATCTGTCTATCCCTCTATCTATCTATCTCACTATCGCTTAACATTTTCTCTGATTTTATTTGAGTTTCTTTTCCTTATTTGTTCAGCCATGTATCTATTCTTCTGAATATCTATCTATCTATCTCTATATATACCTATCCGTACTATTTCATCTGATTTTAGTTGTGTATTCTCCTTCTACTCGTCAAACCAAATCAGGTACTGTTCATATATTCATCCTTCTGAATATCTATCTATCTATCTGTCCCTTACCATTTTATCTATTATTATTTATTCATCTCGTTTTTTTCTATTCTTCAAGTCAAATCAGGTACTTTTCCATTCATATATTCAACCCTCTGAATATCTATTTATATATCCATCTATCTACTCCTTACCATTTTTTCTGATTTCATTATTATTTATTTTTATTATTTTTTTATCATTATTTCTTTCCATTCGTTAAGCCAAATCAGGTACTTTTTCCTCCCCGAGTTCGGACCAAAGCGGCTGTAAAACGGCAGAGTGGCTGGCAGGCTGTTCATCACGCGCAGACAGGGGAACAGCAGACAGCCGTGAGCGTACGGAGGGAATTCAGACAGGCAGGCAGGTAGACAGACAGACAGACAGGTTGGTGAAGACAAACACACGTGGAAAACCCGCATACAAAGCACTACAAAGTGAGCAGTTTGGGGAAGTTTACGGTCGGGGGCACACCTCCCTTCCTACTGTTCCCCCTTCTTTCTCTCTCTTTCTCTCTCTCTCTTTCTCTCTCTCTCTCTCTCTCTCTCTCTCTCTCTTTCTCTTTCTCTCTCTCTCTCTCTCTCTCTCTCTCTCTCTCTCTCTCTCTCTCTCTCTCTCTCTCTCTCTCTCTCTCTCTCTCTCTCTCTCTCTCTCTCTCTCTCCTCTCTCTCTCCTCTCTCTCTCCTCTCTCTCTCCTCTCTCTCTCCTCTCCTCTCCTCTCCGTCCTCTCCATTTTCCCTCTTTTTTGTTACCTCTCTTTTCCTCTTTGTGTGCGTGTGTGTGTATACACGTGTGTATGTCTTTGTAGGGAAGTTATGCGAGTGTATGCGCACATACATACACACATGGAACCATACACACATATATACACATCCAACTGAATGTGAACATCGGCAAGTCTACGAAAATAACAACAAAGCCATTCTTTTTTCTCTCTTTCTTCTTCCCTTCTTCGTCTCAAAAAGGCCTTCCCTCTGAGCCAATACGCCAAACTACCCGGAAAATCGCAGAACAAACGAATAAACGAGGAAGAGGGGAACACGACCAGATAAGAAGACAGACGCAGACGAAGTAACAAAAACATTTTCTCTTTCTCTCTTTCTTTCTTTCTTTCGCTCTCTCTCTCTCTCTCTCTCTCTCTCTCTCTCTCTCTCTCTCTCTCTCTCTCTCTCTCTCTCTCTCTCTCTCTCTCTCTCTCTCTCTCTCTCTCTATATTCTCTCTCTCTCTCTCTCTCTCTCTCTCTCTCTCTCTCTCTCTCTCTCTCTCTCTCTCTCTCTCTCTCTCTCTCTCTCTCTCTCTCTCTTTTACGCTGTGACTGTAGGATGGGAGATAGAGAAAAGGGGGAAGATGAATGAGGTAAAAGAAGTAGTAAGGAAATAAAAGGGAGAAATATATATGGGGGATGATAAGAGGTTTAAGAGAGAGGGGAAGAGGAAGGAAGTAGAGGAGGAGGAGAAAGTGAAAGAGGAGGGAGAGGGCAAAGAAGAGAAGGAGGAGGAAGAGGAGGAGAATAAGATGAAAGAGGAGGGATAGGAAGAGAAGATAGGGAAAGAGAAGGAGAGGGAAGAGAAGAAAAATGCGGTAAAAGAGAAGGAGAAGAATGAGGTTAAAGAGGGAGGAGGAAAATACAATGAAAGAGAAAAAGGGAGGAAGGGAATTCGGCGAAAGAGAGTCCGTCGTCGGAAGAGAATGTAAAAGAGGAAGAGGAGGAAAAGGAAGACAAAAGAAAGAGGAGGAAAAGGAAGACGAAAGCGGAAGATAGGAAAATGATAACAAAAGAAAACGGAGGAAAGAGGAAGACGAAAGAAGAAGGAGGAAAAGGAAGACGAAAGCGGAAGACAGAAAAGGGAAGGCAAAAGAAAGAGGAAGACAAAAGTGGAAGACAAAAAAATGAAGGCAAAAGAAGGAAGGAGGAAAGAGGAAGACGAAAGAAGGCGGAAGAAGAAGGGGAAGACAAAAGTAAGGAGGAAGACGAAAGTAGGAGGATACGCAGGCTAAACAAACGGAGGCTCCGACGACCGCCTTCCTTTCCGCGCCGTCGAACCACCATGGCGGGCGAGCGGCGACCCTCTCGGCCCTCGGAGCGGTTTGATTGCCGGCCGAGAATGATTGAATTAAAGTTAGCCTCTTCCAGGGGGATTAAGAGGGGGGGAGGGGGTATTAGGAGTAAGGGGGGAGGGAGGAGGGGGGATTAAGAGGGGGAGGGGGGAGGGGGGTATTGGGAGTAAGGGGAGGAGGGGGTATTAGGAGTAAGTGGGGAGGGAGGAGGGGGCATTAGGAGTAAGGGGGGAGGGAGGAGAGGGTATTGGGGGTAAGGGGTGGGTAAGGAAGAGGAGGAGGAGGGGAGAGGGTTAGAGAGGGAGGAAGAGTGAGGGGTAGGGGATAGGAAGAGAGATGATAATAATAATGATAATAATGATAGTAACAATAATAATGCTATGATAATAATAATAATAGTAGCATTAATAATAATAATAGTGATAATGATAATAGTAATAATAATGGTAATAATAGTAATGATAATAATAATAATAATAACAATAATAATGGTGATGATGATGATAATAATAATAATGATAATAACAATAATAATAATAATGATAATAATAATAATAACAATAATAATAATAATAACAGTAACAACATTAAGAACGACAACAATAGTAACAACATTAGCAATAACAAGGATACCACCAACAATGACGAAGGTTATGACATTAATCATAATAATATCATTATCACTATCATCCCCATATTATCCTCATAATTCTGATTACCACTGTCAACATCATCAATACCACAATTATTAGCATCATTACCATCATCACTTTAATAATAGTAATGGCAATAACAATATTGAAATTCTTATTGTCATTATCATGCATTATCAACACCCGCACGTTGCAATAATAAAAAACAGAGGCCCACAATCAAAAAATAGATAGATACATGAATAGATAGATAAATGAGGTGGAGAGGCGAGAGTTCCAGCTTTTCAGGAGTTATGGAAATATGAATATTTACTTTTACGTTTATATTCTCTTGTTGAAAAGAAAGGCACTTGAACATTTAATCAGGCGAGAGAAAGGATTGTTTTTATTGATGATGATAACAATCATGATGATGATAATAGTGATGATGATGATGATGATAAAAAAAAATGGTTACGAGATACATAAATGATTACAGATGATACTAGATACGATGGTAATTCTAGAACTTAATGCTTATGATTCTAAGATACAATGTAAAAGATACAATGTGTAGTCTTAGGCGTTCACTGATATATTATTACAATTCTTGTCAATGAAACTTATGATTTAAATAATCACTGTGTTTGCTGGGATGATATGGCAATTGCTATGAAAAAATACATAAATAGGCACATAAATAAGGGTGTGGTTATGTATATAATGTGTATGTATATATGTATATATATATATATATATATATATATATATATATATATATATATATATATATATTTATATACATACATATATATATATATATATATATATATATATATATATATATATATATATATATATATATATATATATATATATATATATGTATATAATTATATATAGTTATATATATAATTATATAGTAATATATATATATAATATATATATATATATATATATAAATAAATATACATATATATATATATATATTAAATAAATAAATATATATATTTATATATATATATAAATATATATATATATATATATATATATATATATATATATATATATATATATATATATATATATACATATATATGTGTGTGTATATATATATATATATATATATATATATATATATATATATATATATATATATATATATATATATATATATATATCCACTCAAAACCTCAAGCGAAGTACCTTACACGAACAGACAGAAAATTAATCTTGGTGAGACCTTTGTGTCTGAAACTCAAACTCGCCGCAAAGCCATTCATGAACATCTATTCCACTCAATCATGGCGTGACAAACGTGAATATACAAACACTATGTTGTGATATCTTGGGACACACGGGGCCCTGTATTCTTCTGCTATAATGATGACCTGCAATAGCTGTTGTATTTTCTAACTTGGTGTTTTTTTATATATAGAATTAGTAATGTAAATAGAGCTCTCTGCTTATAATGGAGAGCTTGTCGGGGGAGTAATAACTGTAGTTCTAAAAGGATTGTAAAATGAGGCGGTTAATACGTTTGTGTTTATATATAGAAAGATATTACATTATGATCCATTGGTAGAGAGGGTGTGTTTATAGTAGTGTAGTTGAATGGTGGAAATAGCATACGGAATTCAATATTGTAAATGGTTGAATAGAGCTTTGGGGTTTACAAAGCGCTCCTACTTTGTCTGATACTAGTTATCTGTATATCCACTTAGTATACATTTTTTTTTTTCTTTTCTTTTTCTTTTTTCTTTCTTTTCTGCCATGGATGGGAGGCTGATAATTGAAATGAACAAATGAACAAAAATAAGGTGAGAGGGGAGAGAAATTATGATGACAAAATGAAATACATGACATGATTTCCTTTTTACACAATTTTTTTGTAGTTTTTTATGCTCAGACTATATTTATGATAGAAATTATCAGTAAAAGACGCGCCCGATGTTTATGAATTTGCTATATACGTTTTGTTATACTGTTATACCGTATAATGAATACCTGAAAAGAACTTCAGTTGATATCAAAATTTTGATATATTTCGCAACATTTCCATTTTTTCTTATCTTTTTATTAGCAGTCGTTATTATCATCATAATCTATTTTTCATATACTTATCTTTATCTATCCTTTGCGGTCTCACCTCTGCTCACTTGAACAACATTATCAGCCGTTTTTCATTTTTTTTTTTTTTAAGTAGCCTGTTCTGACATAAATTCCAGTATACTTCATCGACGAAATTACAGTATATCAGAGCGTATAAGACATGTAAGAGTTAAAAGCAAGCAGTTGAATTGATTGCGCCTCATAAAGCTGTGGTTAAGTGATCGCTAATATATCAGTTCAGCTCACGGCTCTTTGGTCTTTATTAGAGAAGATACTAAGCGTTGTGATTTTCTGAAGACGACGAACCACAAACGGGAAATAAAGAAAGAAAAAAGAAAAAAGAAAAAAAATGAAATATCTAGATAGAAAGAAAAAACAAGAGATAATAAATTTAAAAAAAGGTATATCTCAAACATTTTTTTTTCTTATGGAGGATAAAAAGGAAGAGAAAAGAAAAAAAACACGAGAAAATTTACAAGATATTAAGTAAATCGTTTGTATAAACTCGTCTATCGATCTTTCAGCAAGACAAAAGGGTAAAAAAAACTAACTTTGAAAGAAGAGATCAAACGCAAATGAAGATTATGAAGAGGAAGAGGAGGAGGAAGAGGGAGAGGGAAGGGAGGGAGGAGAAGGAAGGAGATAGAGAGAGGGAAGGAGGTACGAATGGAGGAAAAGGGGGAGAAGGAGAGGAGAGAGAAGGGAGAGATGGGGAGGGAGGAGAAGGAGGGAGAAAGAGGAAGAGAGGGAAGGGGATATGAAAGAAGGAGAAGGAGGAGGCAAGGAGAAGAGAGGAGGGGAAGAGGGAAGGAAAAGGGAGAAGGAAGGCAGAAAGAGAGAGAGAGGAGAGGGGAGAGCGAGTATAAGGGGAGATCAACCCCCGCCCCCTCCCTGAAGTAAAAGAAAAAAAAGACCCACCACCCAAAAAAAAAAAAAAAAAAAAAATCCCACACTAATAATCCCAATTCTCCACAAGATGAAAAGATTCCAGTTAGACAATTTATGTCCCAATTAATATTGAGCTATATCCCCGCGCCCACACGGTTCCCGGCCGATACGCCCCGCGACCTCTGATTAGCAAAGCGCTTAAAAACAATTACGCTCTTCTAGACCCCATTATCCAAAATTAATATGCAAGATATGGCAATTTCTTACGCGGGAGTGAGTGGGCAACGGGGCCGCCGACGCCGCTTGCGAGATGGGGCGCACTTAATGATGAATATAAATTAAGCGTCATTTGCTGCATCGAGGGGGAAATACGAGCGGCGATTTCTTTCCTTTTTATGCTAATTCCGGGGCCCCGTTCGCAGGATTTTTTTTTTTTTTTTTTTTTTTTGAGGGGGGTTGGGGGTGGAGTCTTGTTCGTTTTTTTTTTTTTGGAGGGGGGGGGTTCTTGGTCGTTTCTCTTTCTCTTATTCTGTTTTTTTTATATATGTGCTTCTATGTTTCATGTTTGTTATTGTACATTTTGTTGTGATATCAAGTATGATTATGTTTTCCTTTCTTTCTCTCTCTCTCTCTCTACTTTTCCCTCTCTCACTCCCTCTCCTACCCTCCCTCAATCTTTCCCTCGCTCCTTTCCTCTCCCTCCCTCTATCCTTCATCTTTCCCTCTCTCACTTCTCCCTCTCCTTCCACCCCCTCCCACCCTCTCTCCCTCCCATCGTCCCTCTCCCTCACTCCACCCACGCCCACGCACCCAATCACAGCTAAATACCTTCTTGTTTTTATTAAGGAGCACTCAACTACTCGCGGTCTTAGGACACTGCAATTCCGCCACCACGAATTGGCAAAGATTACAATGTTACTTGAACAATTTAGACCTAGAGAGAGGGAGAGGGGGGGGTGACAGGGTTTTAGGGAGTGAGATAGAGGGAGAATGGAGGGAGGGAGGGAAGGAGAGGGAGGGAGAGAAGGGGGGATAGGAAGGGATGGAGAGAGAGAGACAGAAAGAGAGAGAGATAGAGAAGAAGAAAGAAAGAAAGACTGAAAGAAAAACAAGAGAGAGTGAAAAATAAGAAAGAGACCGAAAGAAAGAAAGAGAGAGACTTCTTATCTGATATTGACTGGACGCAGACTCAAGAATAGAACCGGTATTTATGCACTTTGGAAGGGAAGCAAATGTCATGCGTTGTACTTTTTCTACAACATTTGATTTTAATGTTTTAATCATTTGCGAGTGAAGCTCAGAGGGGAATACAAGAAATAAGAAGATGATAGTAATAATAGCAGCATTTTGTTAATGGCGGCCTTTGCGAAAGTAGAAATAGCAGTTATCGTGATTAGTAAAATGAAGGTTACTGGTGAGCGTTTCTTTATAAAATATAATTATCAAATTCTTGTCTATGAATGGATGATAATCTTAGACTGCCATCATCACTGTCATTTTTATTGTCTATTTCTATTATCATTACTATTAGCATTACTGTTATTATCATTATTGTTATTATTCTTATAATTCTTATTATCATTATTAGTAGTACTATCATTATTATTATCATTATCATCATTATTGTTGTTGTAATTATCATTATCATCATTATTGTTATCATTATCATTATCATCATTATTGCTGTTATTATCATTATCATCATTATTGTTATGATCTTAATTATCATTGTTATCATTCCTAGCAAGAGAAGAAGCAGATGAAAAAAAAGAACAAGAACAATAAAATGAAGAAAAAGAAGAAGAAGAGTAAGAAAAACAACAAGAAGGAGAATAAAAAAAGGCAAGAATAAATTGGATTTAAATCTGCTGCCAAACACAGGGAACCAAAAGCTTGCTCCGCTTTCGAAGATAAAGAGTTTTAAAGAGAGAGAAAAATATCTGAGACCAATTTTCCACTTGGACGACGATGACGATGGTGGGGAGGAGGGGAGGGGGTGGGGAAGGGAGTGTCTATCCCTACCCTTCATGTCGCCCCCCCCCCACCCCACCCACCTCTACCATTGCCCTCCCCGACAGCCCCCCCCCCTGCCATGGTGACAAAAGAGAGTCCTCCTGTATGCTTTGCCGACCCGCAACGTTCTCGCATAGCACTCTCATGGCCCGCTTAAATCATCTCTAAATCCTGTTTCTTAATTGCATAGAGGCGCCGTCTTATGCGCCATATGGTCGCATCTTAATATCGTGGGGCCTGGGGGAGGGAGAGGGGGTAGGTAGGGGGGGAAGGTGTAGGTGGGGGGTAAAGAGGTAATGAATACACCCCCCGTTTTCATTATCAAGACCTTTGACTTCATGGGGTGACTATGATAATCCTGCACGCTTGGCTTCAGTCAATTATTATTTAGGTAATGAAAACTGGATATCACTGCCTACCTCGGTGCTATGAATTGCTTTTTTTAATGGAAATTGCATCGTATCGCAGAATATTATAATCTAATCACAGTACCTAATTTTAATGGAATACATGCAAATTACTCTAATGGATACTACTTATATTTCCCCTTGTATGCTGGGTGTCGGCATGGGAGTCTTCGGGCAGCGGGTACTTAAAACAAGGCAAAAACTGGCCATGACGCGACTGTTCCCCGCATTTTTGCCTCCGTGATAGCCGTTGTGTCAGGCGAACTAAGAGCACTGTCCATTATCGTGTGGTATTTCGGCGCACTCCGAAGTCCATTCAGGTCTTCCGACTTCGACATTTGGATTAATTCCCCGTCAGGAGGTTTTCCTCCGGTCTGGGAGAACCGGCCTTCGCTCGGCATAAACAAACTCTCTCATTCCCCGCTCATAGACTCGTTTTATCGCCCTGTCAGATAATGAGGAAGGTCTCTGAATCAAGCGAGGCTAACCGGCGAGCTTCACAGACGTTAAGCATCGACATTCACCTGCTGGCCGTCGGAGGTACATGTGCTGGCTTCCTTGCATACAAATTGCCGATAAATAAGCCAGTGCGACCACAGTTGATTGTATCTTTATCCTCGGGGACAACAGCGGCCGGCCGGCTCTTGCAGAATGATTAGTCTATTCTTGCATCTCGAGTTGCCCAATAAATACGGCTGCGTCGGCGATCATCCCGCCCATTAAATTCCGCTTGCCTACGACCTCCTCCTCCTCCTCCTCCTCCTCCTCCGCCCTGCCGAGGGTCGCGAAGAGGGTGACTTTGGCTCTCAGAGACGGCAGTTGGCTCGGCGCTCGCTAAGGGGTGATTAATAGTACCGAGTCACCTTATGTCTCACTCATTTGCATAATATCATGATCGCATTTGCATAAGCTATGAAATCATAAATGCCATCCGATTTGATTCGTTTGTTCAGATGGTGTAGAGGCCTGTCTATAACATCTGACATGTGATATCATAGGATTCAATACATTAACAGAAATATACCTGGGATTTAATTGCATTATAATGATGGCACTTCCCACCATGGACTATTATCATTATCATTTTAGAACAGTTTATAACAAAATATATTTTGCTGTGGAATTATTGTCGCATAAACTAGGAAGGGAGCTCAAAAATTCAGGAATTAAATATTTGTAATTTATTTCATCTTGACAAAATAAGTATCTCATGATTAACGTTTACTCTTTAGCGTTGTACACGTAACGAACAGAAGACAAAATTCTTGTGTCATGTTGTGGTTCTGCCATGTTTATAAAGGTAATAAAAATAACAATTGAGATTATTAAATCAATATTGATATGTAAAATGGCGAATTGTTACAACCGACCGATAAGACTGATAGGGAAATCATATCATATTTACTGATAAGCAACACATATACTGACTGTACTTAGGATAATAATGATGAATAATAAATTCCCACTCGTTTTATCATTAATTTTGATATTATAATTAGAGCGATCGGTGTATTTTTGACGTATGATTCTTTGACGTATGAGTCTTTAATGAAATGTATAACACTGAGAGGCTGATATTATTATCGTTACTATTAATATGATCATTATCATTATTGTGATGATTATTGTCATTACCATTATTATTAAGATTATTATCATTATCATTATTACTAGTAGTATCATTTCTATTATCATTACTATTATCATTATTATTATCATTATCATTACTATCATTATTATTATTATTATCATTATCATTATCGTTATTATCATTATCATTTAATTATTATTGTTGTCATTATTATTATTATTATTATTATTATTGTTATCATTATCATTATTACCATCATCATCACCATGTTCATTATTACTATTACTTTCATAATTATTCTCATCGTGATTATTACTATCACTATCATCATTGTTCTTATCATCATCATGATCATTGTTATTATCTTCATTATCATCATCATCATTATCATCTATATCACGATCAGGACTGAAATCATTGCTATCATTATCATTACCATTTACCTTTCGTATCTGTTGATAAGTTATCTCTCGCATAGCATTTGTGATCGACGCAAACACAACAAATACGTTTTCATTATTACTCTCGCGTTCACTCCACTCAAATATCTCGTGACATTGTCGAATCGAACAGCAATATTCGTAGAAGTTATCCCTTCGTTTAGTGACTAAGATATTTGTGTTTTAAGTTGTACATTTTGCAATCTTGTGTAAATAAATAAATAAAATAAAGATAAAGCAAGAAAAATTATATAATTAACAGAAAATTACCGATGATGACTGAATAGATATTCTGTTTTACACTAAAAGTTATCCTTTACGACAAATGTTATTTCCTTAAACGAAAAAGAGAGAGGAAAAAGTAAGCATTAAAGAAATAACCGCAAACGATTAATTTCATATTATTTATAGACATCCTTTATACACATTTCCTAAATAAGAAAAAAAAAATGCAAAATATCACGGGGTAAAAACGGGAAAAGTCACGAAAAAAAGGAAAAATAATTACTGAAAAAGATGGAAAACGATCAGGAAAAAGTATTTAAAAATCACTAAAAAAAAAGTAAGGAAAAAATCCACGGAAAAAAAGAAGAAAAAAAATCCCACAAAAAAACTTTTAAAAAATCACACAAAAGCGCAAAAAAAGCGAAACAAAATGAAGGCGAGCAAGCCCCACCCTGGCGGAAGCGGCCGATGAGGACCCCGGCCCAGAGTGCAGTCCAAGATGGAGACATAAAACACAGTTCCCTCTCACCTTCGACCCCCTTTTGCTTGGTTATTCGTCGCCTCGTAAATTCTCGCGCGTTTCTCAAGTGGATGGCCGCCGTGATAACTTCCTTTCCGGACACTTTTCGCTACTCGATGACACTTCCTGGCCTCTTATTTTACGACTCTGGGAATGCATGTTTATGGACGGGGTAGATGGGGCTGTGGATGCTTGTTGACGTAGAGGGGGTCGTGTTTTTTTTTTTTTTTTTTGAGGGGGTGGGGGGTTTAATTTATTTTTTATGTCTTATTTTATCCATTTTGATTTTTATTGTTATTTTTCAATTTCTTTTTTTTTTTTTTTGAGAGAGAGGTGGAGACGGATGTGGATGAAGATTTTGGTGGAAAATGTTATGATTTTTATGCAATTTTTGAGTGAGTTGTTAGTTTGTTATTACATTAGTTCTTAAAACGTTATAACGGGAATCATTAACAACAGAATTCCACAGATGATTAAAATTCAATTTAATTTCAAATGATTATGTTGTCCTTTGAACATTTTACGCACACACACACACACACATACAAACACAATCACACACACACACACACACACATACAAACACAATCACACACACACACACACACACACACACACACACACACACACACACACACACACACACATACACACACACACACACACACACACACACACACACATACACACACACACAAACACAAACAAACTAACTATCTAACTAACGAACAAGCACGCACTTGGGTTTTCAAAGCTCGCGTGCGGTGAACATGTCTCTGCCAAAAGTCCGCGTGTTAGTAATGACAATTTCATTACACTCTTAAGGTGTTTTTATGACGGAAGAAATAGGAGATTCTGAAGTACACTCAAATGACGCAATACAGGGTGTCTGCTTCGTTGTTCAATACTTAAGTCAAAGAACAACGATCTTTTTCTGAATATCTGTTTCTATTCTCTCTCTCCCTCTCTCTCTCTCTCTCTCTCTCTCTCTCTCTCTCTCTCTCTCTCTCTCTCTCTCTCTCTCTCTCTCTCTCTCTCTCTCTCTCTCTCTCTCTCTCTCTCTCTCTCTCTCTCTCTCTCTCTCTCTCTCTCTCCCTCTCCCGCTCCCTCTCCCTCTCCCTCTCCCTCTCCCTCTCCCTATCCCTATCCCTCTCTCTCTCCCTATCCCTATCCCTCTCTCTCTCATTCTCTCTCTTTCTCTCTCTCTCTTTCTCAACATTTCATGACCTTTATTTATCCACCTTTTGCCATTTCTTCAAAAAACGTTTCGCTCAACGATTTATACGTTGATCTCCTTATCGAACTGTGCTTGATAGCTTTATCATGAACGCCCAACGAGCCCACCCTCCACCGCTCCTTGCCTTCCGCATAACCCACTCGCAAACCCACTCGCATACCCACTCGTTCACGCACCCGTTCACTCACGCACTCGCTTTTGTTTATATCCAGAGGCCGAGTTGATATACTTGTCTCCGCGCCTGTGTTAAATCCATAAGACTGTCATTGTGTGTGGATATGTGTGGGTTTTCCCCTCGTGTGCTTATTCCGGTCGGTCACTTTAGAGGTATTTGACATGCGATGTGGCGAAGAGGGGGGGGGAGGAAGGGAGGTGAGGGGGGAGAGGGTAGATATGGTGGGTAAGGTTGCGAGGGGGATGGGAAGTGGGTATGGAAGGGGGAGAGGCGAGTATGTGGATATAGAGGAAATGTAATGGAAGGGAAGGGGGGGGTGGAGGAGGGGGTGCTTGAGTTTCTTAAAGGAGAATGTGGGGGGAGGGGGGGGAGGAAATGTGGGAAAAAATGTGCTGGGCTCAACAGGAAAATATTGCTTCATTGGGATTTAGATTAAATGATAGTGTGTACGTGCCTGAGCACGTGTATTTATACAAATGCACAGACACGAATGTGTATATATATATATATATATATATATATATATATATATATATATATATATATATATATATATATACATATATATATATATACAAATATATATATATATATATATATATATATATATATATATATATACATACATACATATACATATACATATATATACACATACACACAAACATACACACACACACCTAAATATATATATATATATATATATATATATATATATATATATATATATATATATATATATATATATATATATATATATATATATATATATATTTGTATATATATACATATATTTACATATATATACATTTATATATATGTATTTATATATGTATATCTATAAATATACATGTACATATATAAATGAATATGCATATATGTAGTGATATATACACAGTCGCGGATAGTGAAGAGTGGCGCGCATTCCCCGTAGACTTTTTCGGCTCCGCTCCGCCGCCGCAGCGCTCGCGACCCCCGACCCGACTTCGGTGGTCACGTGGTCGATATTAGATTCTTGTTCTTTGTTGTATGAGACGAACGGTCGCCATACATCAGCACTGATGCCCTATAAGCTTATATACTTGTAGCGTGATCCGTCACGATTTACTTCCATATTGAAAAATCGGGTTACAAGTGTTTATTACCAACCAAAAAAAAAGAGAAAAAAAGGAGATAAAAGCCACTTATTATAATACTTTCAGTAAGAGGGCTTGAAACACCCAAATCTCATCACCGAAAGACATATCATTATATAAAGAAGTATTCGCTAAGACGGAGGAAGAATTAAAGCGGTATCATGTAACGGACAGAAACAACGAGCAAATTTATTCGGTCCCAAAGAGTTTTGTAGTTATACAGGCAAACTAATTGACACGGTCACGCGTTCGGCCAAATTATAGGGCGGCTAAATCTACAGCTCTATCCCTTACGCTTAACTCATACATAATGTTTTCACACGTACTATAAATACGCAGATATAACATGTACAAGGCACAAATAGCAGCCGGGAAATGATAAACTCCATCTAAGTAGTGGTTTTTCCTTTGATTAAACGCAATAAAGTTGGTGGATTTACGATAATGCAATCATGGGAGAATGGTGTGGGATTCTGTGATGGGTATATATGTGTAGTGTGTGTGTGTGTTTGATTTTATAGCCGGATTTTACACGCGTGTTATGGTGCGTGTGCATGTTGGTTTATATAATTTTCCTCGCGTCTCTCTCTCTCTCTCTCTCTCTCTCTCTCTCTCTCTCTCTCTCTCTCTCTCTCTCTCTCTCTCTCTCTCTCTCTCTCTCTCTCTCTCTCTCTCTCATTTTCTGCCATTCACATACACGTTTGTTTTCCCACTTATTTATTTATTCACCTATTTGTCTATTTTGATACGTCCATTGAGTATCTAGACCACAACAACACCAAACCACACTCGTCCCATACCAACAACAAGCCCAAAGATACCAAAAACCAAACCACAATACCATACCTACAATAACCGCCCTTCCCCAGTACCAAAATACCCCCCCCCCCAAAAAAAAAAAATAATAATAATAATAAAAATAAAAGATAAATAGAATAAAATAAAACAATAAAGTGGAAGCAAAAAAAAAAAATAAAACCAATAATTATAACATCAACGTTCACGCAGACAGAGAATCAACAACTTCGCAGACAATGCTTGGCACTCTTCTGACCCGAACGAGCCGAGTGCGCCCCCCCCCCCTAATGCGTGGCCTCGTGACAGACGGGGCGGAAAGGACGCATTTGGCCCTTGATGTATAGACAGACACAGACTTTTATGCACAGATATATACACAGGTAGATGTATGCACAGATGTATACACAAATAAATGTATAAACAGATATATACACAAATAGATGTATAAACAGATATATACACAGACAGGCGTATACACAGAATTATACACAGACAGGTGTATACAAAGATGTATACACAGATAGATGTATAAACAGATATATACACAGCCAGGCGTATACTCCGAAATATACACAGACAGGCGTATACTCAGAAATATACACAGGCAGGTGTATACACAGATATATACACAGATAGATGTATACACAGACACGAACTGATACAATCAAGATCACTATTATCAATATAGACGTAGACATAGATATAGAGACGAAAAAATCCAAAACATACTTAGACATACACATGGACATATATATACATATTCAGTAAATATGCATATACACAAGCCTATTCACACCTACACACACATACACACACACACACACACACACACACACACACACACACACACACACACACACACACATACACACACACACACATACACACACACACACACACACACACACACACACACACACACACACACACACACTGACACACACACACACACACACACACACACACACACACACACACACACACACACACACGCACGAATATTTAACGCCCTTAAAAAATATAATAATAATAATAAAAAATTATAATAATAATGATAATAATATAAAAAAAAATCTGACCTCCCCTTAATCCCTCCCACCCCCTCCCCCACCCCTCAACGCCCCACCTCTGGCCTGGCTTAGCATGTCCTCCCGAGACAGGTTGATCGACAAGAGCCTTCCCCGCGTCAAAAGGAGACGCTGAGCCGAGCGGACCGTCGGCGCGACCGTGATGAAGCGAACCGCAAAGCCGCAAAGTGTTGAGCATCGTGAAGCGCAAAGCGAGAGTGGTGGTTCTGTGACAGCTTGATTGACTGGGTTCTCCACGTGCGGATGGAGGGGGTAGGGGTGGGAGGGAGAGGGAGGGTGAGGGGGTAATGGGAGGGGGATAGAGTGGTAGAGAGGGAGACGGAGAAGGAAGGGGATAGAGGGGGGAGGGAAAGGGGGCGATGGGTGAAGGGATAGAGGGGGTAGGGAGAGGGAGGTGGATATTAGGGGGTGATGGGATGAGTGAAGGGGGAGGGGGTATAAATAGAGGGGGTGATCTGATGAGTGGAGGGGGAAGGGGGAAGGGGAAAAGGGTGAGGCTTGTGGGAAGGGGAAGAGGCAATAGGGGTTAAAAATAGGAAGAGGGTTGGGAAAAAGGGTAAAGGGGAGAGAGTGGTGGGAAGGAGTAGGGAGAGGGGGGATGGAGAGAGGGGTTTGAGAGAGTGATGGCAGGAGAGGGAGAGAGAATAGGAAAGAGATAGGACAGAGTCAACGCGATGGAACAGAGAGATGGGGAGCAGTTAACAGGATGGTAAGGGGGGGGATCAGCAGGGTGATGGTGGTGGGACAAGTGGTAGTTGCAGTAATAGTAGTTGTTGTACTGTTATCATCATATCTGTGATATTATTATCATTATAATTACTATCAACATCATTAATATTGCTATCATCCCCGTACTTTATCATATCACTTTGTTTAAGTAGCTGCCTGCTGTATTGCATTCCTTCCATCAGTTTATGTAAAAATAATGATAATAATGATAATATTAATAACAACAATAATAATGATAATGTTAATAATGATAATGATGATGATAGTAATAGTAATAATAGCAATAATAATGATGATAATGATAATGATAATGATAGTAATAGTAATAATAGCAATAATAATGATAATAATAATAGCAATAATAATAATATTGATAATAATGATAATGATAATGATATAAATAGTAATAATAATAGCAATAATAATAATAATAATAATAATAATAATAATAATAATAATAATAATAATAATAATGATAATAATAATAATAATAATAGTAATAATAATAATAACAATCATAATAATGATAATAATAGCAAGCATAATGATAACAATTAGGAATAAAAAAAACGAAAACGCTAGATCTCCATTTTCTCAAAACGAATTACAAAATACAACTGAACTACCTGGAAGAAGCAATACAAATCTCCTTAAAGACGTCAGCTGATTAATGGTCTCGATTCTGTAAAGGACAAGCAGACGGAGGGCGGCCGAGCTGTCCTTTTAGAAAAATAATTGAGAGGGAGGAAGGGAAGGAAGAGGGCAAAGGGAGAGAGAGAGAGAGAGATAGAAAGAGAGAAAGAGAGAGAGGGAGGGATAGAGAGAGAGGGGAGAGAGAGAGAGAGAGAGAGAGAGGAGAGAGAGAGAGAGAGAGAGGAGAGAGAGAGATGCAAACAAACAGGAGAGAGAGAGATGAGAGAGAGAAAGAGTGAGGGGGGGGGGGGGGGGGGGGGGGGGAGGGAGGGAGGGAGGCAGGGAGGGAAGGAAAGAGAGATAGATAGGTATATAGATAGAGAGAGAGGGAGAGAGGAGGGAGGTAGAGGGAAAAAGAGAGAGAGAGCTTTAAAGGGAGGGAGAGAGAGGATGTGGAAGGAGGTAAAGGGAGAAAGAGAGAGAGAGGAAGCGGGAGTAAAGAAAGAGACCAAGAGACCAACCGAAGAAGTGAGTGATGTAAAACGCAAAACTTCGCCACAAGTAATTTCATTTTGATTACTATTCATCGCCAAACTTCCGATTAAACCAGCACCCAATCGCTCGCAACACAGAGGGACGTCGCTCTATTACCCCCCCCCCTCCCTCCACCCCCTCACCTCTCCCTCCATCCCCTCTCCCCTCTCTCCATCCCTCCCCTCTCTCCATCCCTTCCTCCCCCTCCCTCCTACATCCCCTCCCCTCCTCCATCCCCTCCCCTCCCTCCACTCCCCCTTCCACCTTCTCCCTCCCTCTCCCCTCTCTCCATCATCTCCCCTCCATCCACCACCACCCCTTTCCCCCTTCTTCCTCTCTCTCCCTCCCTCCTTACCCCTCTCCCCTCTCCCCCTCCCCTCCCCTTCCCTCCACCACCACCCTTCCCCCTTCTCCCTCTCTCTCCCCTCCCTCCATCCCCTCTCCCCTTTCTCTCTATTTGTATGTCTGTGTTTTTCTTTCTGTTTGTGTATCTGTCTTTTTTAGATATCTGTCTATATGTCTTCCAGCCTGTTTTTCTAACTTGCCGCCTCTTTCGATTCTCTCTCTCTCTCTCTCTCTCTCTCTCTCTCTCTCTCTCTCTCTCTCTCTCTCTCTCTCGCTCTCTCTCTCTCTCTCTCTCTCTCTCTCTCTCTCTCTCTCTCTCTCTCTCTCTCTCTCTCTCTCTCACTCTCTCTCTCTCTCTCCTTCTCTTCCCTCCTTCTCTCCTTCCCTCCTTCCCTCCTTCCCTTCTTCCCTCCTTCCTTCCTTCCTTTCCTCCCACTCTTCCCTCCCTCTTCCCTTCCCTCCCACCCTCCCCTCCCACCCTCCCCTCCCACTCTTCCTTCCCTCCTCTCTTCCCTCCCTCCCTCCTTCCCTCCCGCTGAGACACCGATGCTCTCAATGGTTATTCCTGTGATTCAGAAGTAATAATCTCGGTGATTATTGTTTTCTAAGACTTGGTGTAAAATTCTTTCCATTGTCCCACCGTCTTCGAAGAGAGAGGGGGGTAGGGGGGCGAGTGGGGTGTGGGAATAGGGGGTAGGTAGTGCGGGGAGGGGGTGAGTGGGGATGAGGGGAGAGGGGTGAGGGAGAGGTGACTATGAGGAATATACAGAAGCGGAAAGAAGTGGAAAAAAGTATGAATAAATCCAATAGGAAAGAGGAGAAAAAAATAAAGAAGAGGAAAAACAGAAAGAAACCGGGATTAAAGCGAGAAGACAAACAGACAAAAAAGGAAAGAAAGAAAAGAAAAACAAATGAAAGAACCAGAAACAAAAACAATAAAAATAAACAACAAAAAATAAAATAAAACAAAAAACAGCCCAAGAAGTAATGAAGATCCCGAGACACTCGTCCCAGAGCGATCACTTTTCTTCTTCGTAAATCACCGTTTTAAATCACCAGGAACAAGATGCTGTGCGCCGGCCTCCGCGTCCGGGCTAATGAAGACCCGCACGCCACGCCGCGCTAATGAGAGCTCTCTACCTGCCTGCGACGGAGGCTCATGACTTACGTGCTCGCGTCGTGTCTACGATTTTTTCTGTTTTTTTTTTTTTATCTTTTTTTTCTATCTATTTTTTTCTTTCTTTTTTCTTTTTTTTCTTTTTTTGTTTTTTTGTTTTTCATTTTTTCTTTCTCTTTTTTCCTTTTTTCTCTTCTAATTTTTGCATTGGTTTTTATCTTTCTCTTTTTTTTGTTTTTGTTTTGTATTTTTCTGTCTCTGTCTCTTTTTCTCTTTCTTCTTTGTCTCTGTCTCTTTTTCTCTTTCTTCTTTGTCTCTGTCTCTCCTTCGTTATCCCCTTTGTTTTGTGCTTTTCCTCTACTCTGCTCTTCCAAAGCACTATAATCATAAATGGTAAATTAATTGTAAATTGTAAGTAAATTAACAATGTCTTCCCCTTTTCCATTCCTCCTTTCTCTCTTTTCACTGCTTATCCTTCCTTCCTTCCCTCCTTCCCTCACTTCTCAGGGACCGGGAGCTTCCCTTTCCTGGCTTTTTCCTTTTCGTCTCTCTATTCTCCTCTCTCCCTTCGCCCTCCCTGCCACCTCCTCTTTTTTTTCCTTCCCCATCCCCTCTCTTCGCTCTCCTCCAATTTTCCATTCTTACTCTCCTTTTTCTTCTCTTGTGTCTCCCTCCTTCTCAATCCTTCAAGAATTAACGACACAAATCAACGAAGAAGGAGAAGAAAGAGAACAACAATAACAACAATAATAACAATAACAACAACATCGATGATAATAACAATTATATTAACGATGACAATGATAATGATGGCGACGATGATGATGAAAAGATAATGATAATAATAATGGGAATGAGAAGATCGTACCCATAGCGAGTGCCACCTGCCTTCTTCCTTGGCACTCTGAACTGGCACTCTCTTATCTTCTCTCTCTCACTCTCTCCTTCTCTCTCTCTCTCTCTCTCTCTCTCTCTCTCTCTCTCTCTCTCTCTCTCTCTCTCTCTCTCTCTCTCTCTCTCTCTCTCTCTCTCTCTCTCTTTCTCTTTCTCTTTCTCTTTCTCTTTCTCTTTCTCTTTCTCTTTCTCTTTCTCTTTCTCTCTCTCTTTCTCCTTCTCTCTCGGGCCTGTGCCTCTCTTGATTCTGTTTATCATATTTTTATGATTTATTTATTGAATCAATATCGTTTTTTCCCGTGTTTTACCCTTGTATTGGATATTAAAATGTATTTTTGTTTATTTCTTTGTCTATGCTTCTTTTGCGTGACTTGTTTCCTAAAGATGAAAGAGGGAATGGAGAGGAAATTATGCATAAAAAGAGAAATCTGAATAAACAGGATTTTGTTTATTTTCACTCATCATAAAGCGAATCAGGTAAATTATTATGATAATGATAATATCGATGATAATTTTGATAATGATGATGACAATAATATTGATGATATTATAGCGATACAGATGATATCGACTGATAACAACAACAAAAGTAATAACAATAATAATAACAATAATAATAATAATAACAGCAATAACAATAACAACAACATGTATGATAAAATTTACACGGAGACGGAGAGAAGGAAATAATAAAGTGGGAAAAATGACAACGCCGATTAGAGATTCAGAATGGTACTATTCCGATAGAGATGATTTGCATATTTGGGTAATGATAATAACAACAATAATCATCATCTTATGAAAACATGGTAATAACATTGATAACTTGATAATGAAGTAAAAAATCGGAGATATAAAAATACATATAAAAGTTACTATAATACTTAAAAAAAAAAAAAAAAAAAAAAATGAGAAGCGTAGTTACAACATTAATCTCAATGATATACGAATGGCAACCCAATGCAGTACCGCCCCTTGCTACTGTGCATCTGCAAAGATTAAGCAAGCGTTAATACAACCCGCCCCCCACCCCCACCCCACCTTAATCGTACACCTCTCAAGATTTCATTCCTTCAAATTTCAGTAGATACTGAATTAACTTTTTTCCTCTTGACTGTGTACTCAAATTTTGCTACTTTCAATCATTCGGTCAATCCACAGATAATGAATGAACTTTTAATTTTTCTTATATAGTCACCTTTTGTTATTTTCACTAATTCGTTTAATACATAGATATTGAATTAACTTTTAATCTTCCTCATATACTCAATAGATATTAAATTACCTTTTAATCTTGATTGTGTACTCAAATTTTGTTGTTTTCATTTATTCGTTCAATACATAGATATTGAATTAACTTATAATCATCCTTATAGCTTCAAATTCTGTTACTTTCCTTAATTCGTTGACTACATAGCGGTTTATAAAACATCTAGTTCTTATGGTGTGTTATGTTATATAATGTCTTGTACTCGTCGCGACTGCCGTGGTAATGTGAACGGTCATTTTTTTATGATTGTTTGATTAATTCACTAATTATCGGAAGCTGATATGAATATTGTTATTACTAGGATTGTTAGATAATTGTTAATTATATAATTACTTGTTGGATAGTTGTATGTTGTAAGATATTTATCATATCAGCGGATTATTAAAAGGTATACGATTGATATAATGACTAAATGATTATAACTGATATGATTATGATAATATCAATATTGATATAATCACTACAGACTCAGTACTGGCATAATTACTAAAGGATTATTATAGATATGATTACTAAGTGATTGATATTAATATGTTTATCAAATTATTATTATTGACACGATTGCTAAATTATTATTATTGACATGACTACTAGATTACTGATATTGACATGGTTATTAAATGACAAACATCGAGGAATTTATTATGTGAATGATAAACAATAGAATTTCTTCACGATATAGAAAACGGGAATAGAAACAAAAGACAAGCGATTATCTTCTATTTGCTTCCTTCTTATTTGTATTTTCTTTTGAATGATTTCATGTATCGTATTTTATGTGTTTTATCAGGGTCTATAATCGCATTTTTTGTTTATCGTTTCTTCGCTTTGTTGAATATTTATTTCTGGTTGTTAATTCTGCATGGATTACGCAAAGATTTTAACTGGGGAAAGTTTATATAATTACAGATTCATTTGTCTTTTTCTTTCTCTTATTCTTTATCCATCTATTGATATGTATATCTTTGTATGAAACTACTCAGCTACCTAGCAATATATGTATTTATCTGTTTTAATATATGTATATCTATATATCAATCTATCTGTGTATGTATAATCCAAACATTTATAAGAATATATATAAATATGTTTATATATACATGTGTGTGTGTGTGTGAGTGTGAGTGTGAGTGTGAGTGTGAGCGTGAGTGTGTGTGTGTCTATGTAAGCGTGTATATATGTATGCATGTATATACGTATGTATGTATGTATATAAGTATGTATATATAAACATATTCTTTTTTTTCGATATTGACTCCAGCAAAAAGTTTACTGAAAAAGGGGGAAAAAATCTGATATGGCAGATATGAATTTAATAACTGATGCATGTTTATTTGAAAATATATTTTTAAAAAATCTTCGGTATAAAATCCAATATTGCATGTATAGGTATTCCCCCCTCTTTTTGCATTGCTCGAAACGAGAAGTTATTACGAACATATTTTTAAATTTTGATTTATATTCATTGATTCGAAGATCTTATGGTGTAAAATGTGGGATGTTTGAGAGGTTTCCATAACCACGCCCTCATGCTATGAAACCTTCGGGGGATTCCACTTGGCATTTGTCCTCGTTTTTTTCTTTCTTTCTTTTTTTCTTTTTTACTCCCTTTCCTATCTTCTAATCCTTTTGTTTGTAATTTTTTATTCTTCCTCCTCTTCGTATTCATTTCCATTATCACATGATTATTCTCTTTTATTTCCTTATTTTTATTATGCAGCTTCTCCTTCCTTCTCATCTGATCTTTATCCTCATTATTTATCCCTCATTTTCTTCAGACAAACAAAAACAGAAAAAAAACACAATAACAAACAAGGAAGCACGGAGAATCGACAGAATAACACTCACGCCCATGCCCCCCCCCCCCTCCATCTCCACGCACGTAATAACAGACGTCAACACTCGATCCGCAACCTGTCTCAAACCCTACACATCGACCTCGACAAACCACGGCGGGCAAGGACTGTTATCCACAAAACCCTTTCTCACCAAACGCACTTAAACAGAACCATTAACCTCGGCCACCAACCTCCGCGTACCCCATCTTCAGAAGTGAGAGAAAGAAAAAGAAGAAGAAGAAGAAGAAAAAGAAAAAGAAAAAAGTTATATCACCCCCTTTCCAATACCCATTAAATCTGAACAAGCCAATTGCAGGGATCGGAACGCGGGGATAGGCTCCGACGGCAATTTGCTCCGAGACACAATAACAGCTGATCTCGAGTTCGAACACCTTAATGAAATTATGGGTGACACTCTAAGAGGTTTTGGGTGCAGATAGCGGGATTCTGGTGCAACTGGTTGTTTGTATAGTCGATTTAGGTATCTATCGTTCTGTCTATGAATTTGCCGCTTTATCTAGCGATCTATTTACCGTTTTATCTATTTATTCATCGTTCTGTCTACCCTTTTTGTCGTCTTTTCTACCTATCTTTCCATTTTTCTATCTTTTAATCATTTGGTCTATCTTTCTACCCCTCGTTTTATATATCTGTCCGTCTTGTATATCTATATACGTACATAAATACGTTCGTAAATCATTTATTTCCCTTCATTTCATAAAAATAATAACAATAATCATGATAAGAATCTTCCCATTTACTAATTTCCTTTTTCTTTTCTCTTTAATGATAGTTTTTAAAGGATTTGCTTCAGGTACCGATATGTACCATGTTTTCTTTTTTTTACTATTTTCCTCATATTTCCTCGTCGTTATTTTACAGTTTCACTTGTCTCATTACATATTTTCGAACGTGATCAAAGCATTAGAGGAAAATGAAGGTGAGAGAAATGAGGATGGTGGCGGGGGGGAGAAGAGAGGAGCGAGAGAGAGAGAGAGAGAGAGAGAGAGAGAGAGAGAGAGAGAGAGAGAGAGAGAGAGAGAGAGAGAGAGAGAGAGAGAGAGAGAGAGAGAGAGAGAAAGAGAGAGGGTGAGAGAGAGAGAGACAGACAGATAAACAGACAGGCAGAGATACAGAGACAAAGAGACATGCGAAAGAGAAAAAAAGAAAAGAAAGGATGAAGGCAAGATCGAAGAACGAGTGAAACAGAGAAAAAAAAACATAATGGAACAAAAAGAAAAGAAAGAAAAAAAAACAAAGACAGAGAAAAAAAACAACGAGAACTGTTCATGTAATTCGTATTTTTCTTTTATCTTCTTTTGTTTTAATTTCTATGTTTTCTTCTTTTTCCAACACAGGAACAAAGTCAGCCAATACATCATCTTCCACCTTAACTTCTCGTAAGATTTTCCAATTCCTTTCAAGTAAGGTGAGTCATTATTCGTGCAATGACACGTAATACACAATCTTTTTCGTATTATTTCTTATCATTAATATTTTTTTCCCTTAATTCTATCTTCATCATATCTTTTTAGAGTGAAAAAAGGCAATAAATTTTGCAGTAACACGAAGTAATAATTAGATACAGCAATATCATAAGCTTTGGGAAAATGCTGAACAGAGAATTCTTATAAATTATATATAACATGTAATTTATTTTGAAGGCGAGAAAAGGATGAAAAGAATGGATGATCGTGATTTTGATAATGATGGAGATAATAACGATGAAGATAATAATGCTAATTTAGTATATGATAGTACTAGTATTAATGATGGTGAGGGTGATGGTGATGATTACGAAGATGGAGATGATGATGATGGCTAAGACGACGATGATGATGATGACGAGGACAATAAGGAAAGTGATGATAATGATGATGATGATGACGATGATAAAAATAAAGAATAGAAGAAGCCAAACAGAAGCCGGCAACGATGAGAGAGAGAAAGACACAAAGACACAGAGAACAAAGAGACGGAGAAAAGAGAGAGAGAGAGATTGAGACGGACAGAGAGAGAGAGAGAGAGAGAGAGAGAGAGAGAGAGAGAGAGAGAGAGAGAGAGAGAGAGAGAGAGAGAGAGAGAGAGAGAGAGAGAGAGAGACAGACAGACAGACAGACAGAGAGAATGAGACAGACAGAAAGAGAGAGAGAGAACCACAAAGGACATTTTACCATCATAAATATTCAGCCAGCTTCATCAGCCTCCGCAACACGGAAGCTTCGCCAAAGTCCATCGCCAAGAAGATATGTCACAGCGATATAAAAGTCCCAAACGTCCTGTCCAATTAATTCAATGGACTGGATTCGCTTTATTTCCTTGAGGTGATATTATGAACACTGGTAAAGGACTGGCTTGAATTATTATTCGTTAGTCTCTGATATTTTTCACTTTTTTATTTATGTATCTTTTCTTTGTTTCTTTATATGTTTATTATTGTATATTTGTCTTGTTGTTGTTGTTGTTGTTGTTGTTGTTGTTTTTTACTGTTAGATCTTCTATTGTTTTTATGTGATTAACTATTTCCTTTTTTTCTTATTATTATTATCTCTCTCAGTCACGTGCGAATGCGCTATCTCGCCATCGAGATTATTGTTATAGTGATAATGATAATAATAATAATAATAACAATAATAATAACAAAAACAATAATAATAAAAATGATAATAATAATAATAATAATAATAATAATAATAATAACAATAATAATAATAACAATGATAATAATCATAAAACAATAGTAATAATGGCAATACTGATAACAAAGATAATAATAATAATGATAATAATAATAATAATAATGATAATAATAATAACAATAATAATAAAATTAATAATAATAATAATAATACCAATAATAATAATAATAATAATAATAATAATAATACCAATAATAATAATAATGATAATAACAAAACAATAACAATAGTAATAATATAGTAATAATAATTATTGTTATTATTATTATTATTATTATTATTATTGTTATTATTATTATTATTGTTATTATTATTATTATTATTATTATTATTATCATCATTATTATTATTACAATCATATTAATAATAACAACAACAATAATAAAATAAAGATGATAATAATGATATTAATAAAAATGATAATGATAACATTATCTCAATAATAATAACCATAATCAAGCCTCTAAATAAACTGCAAGGAATCGGACACCAGCGCATCCGCATCCTTGCAAACCTCTCTTCCTCCCTTGGCTTCACCGCGCCATCAACCGCTCCGAACACAGCGGGTTCGAATTCCCGCCAAACGTATATTATTGAGAGGTGGCGAGATTTTTACTACAATCAGCTATCCAAACTTTACATATAAATCTCTACTTGATAACAGCTGTATCGCCTTTGACGAGACTCGCCATGATTTTCATTTGCATACATCAGGAGGCGGGGAAGTAGGCGGGCTTTCGATCTCGATCCTTGATTATGGATGAGGCATTTCGGCCGCGTTCAAAATGATAAGGTTGAATAGACTGCGGGAATATTCATTTTCCTTTCTCTCTCTCTCTTCGCTCTTCTGTTCTCCTTGGTAAATCTTGTTAATTTTCTCTTTCCCTGTGTCTTTTAACTTTCTTTTCCTTTTTCTTCGTATTCTTATTCTCGTTCTCTCTCTACAGTCTGCGATCTCTCTCTAGCTATCATCCTCTTCCCCCTTCCTATTTCCTCTCTTTCTCTACGATAAAAACTTTACCTCTCTTATTCTTCTCCTTCCCCCTTTTGTTCTTCCTCTCTCTATTCATCTATAACAACTACCTATTCATCTCTCTTTCACTTCTCCTACCTCATAATATACACACATATACACATGTTCTATTTATGTACAATATAAAAATGAACACACTGTTTGTAAAATCACTTCAAAAATACTCCGCTTTGTAAACTGATATCCAACCATCTGACATGTCAAACAAATTAGGGGGGGGAGGGGGTCCTAAAAATACCCCGATAATGAATTGAACATAGAAAAAAGAGAAATAAAAGAATTGATAAAAATATAACCAACTCAACGACGGGTAATTCCTTTTAACAAGATCTTAATAGAAATTTCGTCAAGAGATTCATATAAAACGTTTATTACGAAAGGTTTCCCAAAATAATAAGCAGAAAATTGGAGTATCAATCAATTCATAAAACCTTATTACTTCGAAAATAGGGAATGCATTAATAGTAATGATGGTCGAAAAATCTACAATGCACAGTAAATCTAGTTTGTGCATTGTAGGTTTTTTCTACCATAGTATCAACACGGTAGAGTGTTTTTTTTTTTTTTATTCAATAGGAATAATAATAATGGTGTAAAATCAATCAGTGATCGTATAATTAATAGTCATGATAACAGTAATGATAATGATACTGATTATAATGCTACGGATGATAATGATAGTGCTAATAATGATAATGATATAATAATGATAATGATAATGATAATAATAATAATAATGGCAACAATAATAATCTTTAAAAATGATATAATAATAATGATAATGATAGTGATATTGATAATAATAATAATAATAATTACAATAATAATAATGATAATGATAATGATAATGATAATGATAATGATAATGATAATGATAATGATAATGATAATGATAATGATAATGATAATGATTGATAATGATAATGATAATAATAATAATGCCAGCTGGTTCGTCAACCCTCCACCAAAGCCAGCTGGACACCCACGCTGCAACTCCGTTGTCGTCATTAGTATCAATTTGTATGTATGAAAAAGGTGGCAAATGAAGTGACGTTTCCTTTCTTTTAATAACCGTTCGCTTCTGTAAGTTATTCATTGTTTCCGTCGCATTAAATCTAATGGGTTGTAGAGAATGACATGTGGGTGTGTGGGTGGGTGGGCGGGGGGGGGGGGGGGAAGTGAGATAGAGAGAGAGAGATTGAGAGTAGATGGGTGTGCGTGTGTGTGTGAGAGAGAGAGGGAGAGTGTAGATGTATGTATGTGTGTGTGTGTGTGTGTGTGTGTGTGTGTGTGTGTGTGTGTGTGTGTGTGTGTGTGTGTGTGTGTGTGTGTGTGTGTGTGTGTGTGTGTGTGTGTGTGTGTGTGTGTGTGTGTGTGTGTGTGTGTGTGTGTGTGTGTGTGTGTGTGTGTGTGTGTGTGTGTGTGCCAGGATATCATCATAAACAGACACACATACTTACACAATATATATTCCATCTACCACAACATAAAAAACAGACAACAACAACTACAATAATCTACTTATAAATACACACTAACGACAAACATTTCCGATTCTATATCTAACTCAAAAGACTCAACCCTTTTCCATTGATAGAAAAAATATATAAAAATCCAGCAACATCTTGTAGACTTATAAAGGTAATTATGGTACCTACAAGAATTAATGTTCTCAGCTGGCTTCGAGTACTTCAATTTATGTTGTTAATTCTTAAAGAACATTGGAATATAAAGTATGAAATCACGACCTTAGTACATGTTTTTCTTCTTCTTCTTCTTTCTTTCTTTCTTTCTTTCTTTTTTGGGGGGGTTGATTTTTCATCTCTCTTTTTCTTTTCAAAGAATCTTTCTGTTTCTCTCTTTCTTTCTTTCTTTTTCTCTTTCTCTTTCTCTCTTTTTCTACTTTTTTTTCTCTTTCTCTCTATCTCTTTATATTTTTTCCTCTCTCTTTACCTTTCTATTGCTATTTCTCTTTATCTTTGTTTCTTTCTCTTATTCCTTTCTTCATCTTTCTTTCCCTTTCGTGTATTTCCTAATCACCGACACATGATTGATATGTTTTAAAAAATATTTTTTTCCTCCTCTTTTTTTAGGGGGAGGGGGGAGGGGGAGGTGGGAGAGGGTGGCATAATTACTTACATAAGATTGATTTATTTTCATTAGCGGTTTGACGTTTTTTAATGTCGTACGCACATATATTATAATATAATGATATGTATGTGCGTTCCTTTAACATTTTCTGTTCATTTAGTTTATGTGAACAATTTCCCCAAGTCATCGGTGACACTAAAAAACAACAAAGAAATTGAATGAATTAATCTCCAATTTGTAGCACTTGACAATGACGACTGAACAGTAACAATTCCTTCCCATTTTATGCCAGATATTATAGGAATAGCGTATCTTCATTAGGTTTTTCTTGATATATATTCAGATTCCTTAATGTCCTTTTTTTCTTCTTCTTTTATTCATATTTTTTTTAATCAGTATTGCTTTTGTGGATTTCCCTATCGACAAATCTTTACCATTTATGATTGATAAGAAATGTGGGTGGGGAATTAATTATCTCTCTCTCTCTTTCTCTCTCTCTCTCTATCTCTCTCTCTCTCTCTCTCTCTCTCTCTCTCTCTCTCTCTCTCTCTCTCTCTCTCTCTCTCTCTCTCATTTGCCCATTCATTTATCTATTTATTAGTTTATTTATATACTGAACATTTATTAGTTTATTTATATACTGAAGCATGATAAAATCCAAAATTATGGCCCCAAAATATATAATTTCTTTTCTCCTATTATCTTAATGAACACCAAAAATATGTAAATATGAAACCCAAACTTAAGGTCTAAATCACATGACCTATTACATCCATCTTCCGCTCAGTAATAGGGATGCAAATAACCCCAAGAAACAGCTGTTCAGTGCAAGAAACGAAACAAATGGAGAGAAAATTCTTATTGCCATTTTCCCTCTTCTTATTTCTTCTGTATCTTCGACATTTCCCCAAATTTTGTGGAAGACGAGAATAAAGCGAATGTTGGTAATGACAATGAGATTTCAAAGCGAGATTTTTGAAAAGTTGTAGAACAAATTCTAAAGTCAATTTTTTCCGTCATTTTTATATTACTCTCAATAATAGTATTATATTTATCTTCTTTTCTTTTGGTAGTATTTTTTTTTATTTTATTTTTTTTTTTTTTTACTTTCATTTTTCATTTTTCATCGTCACTATCCTAATCATTATCATTGTCACCTTCCAAATAATTCTTATTATCATTATCATATTCAGTATTACTATTATCATCATCGTCATTATCATTACAATTATTATAATCATCATTAGTACTAGTATTACTATCCATGTTGATATCATCTTTATCAATATTCTTTTTTTTAATTCATTCGTAGCATAATTAGCATAAGTATTATTTTTGTTATCATCTTACCATCATCACCGCCATCATTATTAGTGTTGTCAATACTATTATCATTACTATTATCAGTAGTAGTGTTAGAACTTTCATTATCAATTCCAATATCCGATGGTCAATCATGGAAATAAAAAACTATCAATCAGCATGAAAGTCGTATCGTATTAATAATAAATAAATCTTTATATTTAATTACTGTCTTCATAAGCTGTTCATTATCATACGTAGTCACGCTATTACTATAATTACTAGTAAATTCTGTAATTACCTTGATGTTATCTGTCGTTATTACTATGAAAATATCCACCTATCTTTACATTATTTACGAATATATAACGAAAAAGAAATATATAATGATAATAACAGTGATAATGATAACACTGATAATATTGATAATGATGACGATGATGGTAATAATAATAATGATAGTGGTAATAGCAGGATATATATGATTATGAATATAAAAGAGATAATGTATACAATAAGAGTAATAATAAATATAATGAGATTACTAGTAACAGTGATGATAAAAATGATTGTAGAAGTAATAGGTATAATAATCATAATAACAATGATATTGATGAAATAACAATGATAATGATATTGATGAAATAAGAATAATAATAAGATAACAATAATAATGATAAGATAACAATAATAATAATAAGATAACAATAATAATAATAATAATAATATAATGATAACAACAATCACAACAATATTAAAAATAATGCTAATAACAATCATAATAAAGATGATGATGGCGACAATAATAATAACAGTCGTAATAATAATAATAACAATAATAATAATAGTGATGTTGATAAAAACCAATAGTGATAATATCAATGTTAATAATTATATCATTAATAATGATGATAATGATTATGATAATAATTGTTATAATAATAAACATGATGAATAAGATTACAATAATAACAAAGATAACATAATGAATAATGGTAATGCTAAATATAATAAAATTAATTATAACATTATTAGTAGCAATAACAATCACGATATGCGTTAAAAATGATAATGACTGTAAAATACTTCCAATGATAAAAATCATACTAATAATCATAATCAGACTAATTTTCATAATAACGAGGAATATGAAAATGAGCCAATTGATGATAAAACGATGATTATGTTTAAATATTATAACAATAATAATAATTATAACAATAATATTAATAATAACACCAATAATGATAATAACAATACTCATAACAAAAAATACAATGATAATATTATAAGTGATCATGATAATAATGGCAATAGTGATAGCAATAACAATAATAAAACATATATATGATAATAAAAGTAATAATAATAATAGTAATAGTAGCGATAGCAACATATAATAATAATAATAATAATAATAATAATAATAATAATAATAATAATAATAATAATAATAATAATAATAATAATAATAATAATAATAATAATAATAAAAATAATAATAATAATAATAATTATTATTATTATTATTATTATTATTATTATAATAATAATAATAATAAAATGACATTGATAATAATAATGATAATAATGATAATAAAATCTGTTATGATAATAGTAATGACAACAACAACAACAAAAAGTATAATGATGGTGATAAAGATTAATACTAATAATAAACTGATTGTAATAATAGTAATAATAATGATAGAAATTATAATTATCATTATTAATATTAATGTTATCATTATATTTATCACTATTACTATTACTGTAATAATCATTGTTATTATAACAGCGATAATGGCAATAAAAATTATAATGAAAATAATAATCATAGTCATCATAAAAAAATATATGAATAATGATGATAATAGTAACAGCAAGAAAAATGGTAGCACTAATGATAACAATAATTATTATCATTATGATATTGATATCAATAATAATGATGATAAATAATAATGATAGTAATAATAACAAAAATAACAATATCAGTAATAGTAAACATTATCATTATAATGATAATAGCCATCATAACCATAATGAGGAAAATAATAATAACAGCCACAATGATATTAGTGATACAGACAATAACAATAATGAAAAAGATAATAATAGAAAAGGATAACAATAACAATGAAAATGATAATTGTGTAATGACATCAACAATAATTATAATACTTATCAAGTAGTGATAATCATAATAACAATGATAATCAAAATTTAAATAATTGTTGTAATAAAAACAATTATACATAAGATAATAATAAAATGATAGCAATAATGATAAAGACAATAAGAATTATTGTTATTATAATCATTGTTATCCTTATCATTATTATTGTCATTATTATTATCATTGTTGTTGTTATTATTATAATGATACTACTACTACTACTATTAATAATGATAATGATAATAACAACAATGAAGATGATAAAAATTATAATAATAATATTATCAGTGATAACTGCAATAGTGGTACCAATAATAATGACAATAATGATGATGATACTAATAATTATATTAATAGCGAAAATAATGATGATAATAACAAGTATAATTATAATGATGATGATGATCGTTATGATAACAGCAACAACAGTAATAATAATTATGATAATAATAATAATAATAATAATAATAACAATAGTAATAATGCTAATGATAATGATAATAATAATAAAAGTAATAATAATAATGACGATAGTAGTAGTAGCAATAATGATAATTACAATAATTGTAACAAAATACATAATAATGAAAATATGTGCATGATAATAAAAAGTAATAATACTGCTAATAATCATACGCATTATAATAAGACGCATGAAAACATGAATAAAGAATAATGAAAATGATACAGTGATAATAATACAAGTGATAGTAATATAAATATTAATAATTCAATTGATGATAAAGATAGTGATTATGATAACATTAATAATGATATCTATATCAATAAAATAAATAATAATAATAAAAACAATATTAATAAAAGTAATAACAATGATAATAATAATAATAATGACAATTATACATTAATGATGTTGATAATAATAATAATAACAATAATATATTAATAACATTTATGATAATAGCAATAACAATAACAATAATAAGAATGATAATAACAGCAATGATAATAATGATTTCAATCAAATAACAATATTGGTAGTAACAATAAGTATAATGATAATAATAAGAAGAAATAAAGAATATAGAATAGTAAAAACAATAGGAATGATAATAATGATAACAATAATGATAATGATGAGAATGATGATAATGGTAACAATGATAATAATATTGAAAGAAATAACAACATTTTTGATAATAACAAAGATAATAATCATATACATTATTAATATCAATATTACTATTATTATTATAACAATAATAATGTCAATGATAATAATAATAATAATAATATCATCACTGATGATAATAATGATAATGATATCAATATGAATAATAATAATGAAAATAATAATAACAATAATTAGAATAATAATAATAGTAACAATAGAAACAGTAATGAAAATAATGATAGCAGTAATGAAAAGTAAAAACGATAATAATAATACTCTTGATAATAATAAGATGAAAAATAAAAATGAGAACAATGATAATGTTAATAACACCAATAATAGTGATATAGTAATACTAATGAGTGGTGATGATATCGATTATAATAAAAATCTTAATAATAATGACAATAATAATAATTATTATTA
This sequence comes from Penaeus vannamei, assembly GCF_042767895.1. NCBI lineage: Eukaryota > Metazoa > Arthropoda > Malacostraca > Decapoda > Penaeidae > Penaeus > Penaeus vannamei. Next base: position 12,453,104 of record NC_091580.1, on the reverse strand, counting down.
TTATTATTATTATTATTATTATCATTATCATTATTATTATTATTATTATTATTATTATTATTATTATTATTATTATTATTATTATTATTATTATTATTATTATTATTATCATCATCATCATCATTATTATTACTATAATTATCATTATTATTTTGAAAATAATACCTATAAAAATAATGATAATAATGATAATAATATTAAAAATAATA
>NC_091580.1:12432895-12435395 GCF_042767895.1 Penaeus vannamei | reverse complement strand
ACGGCTGTTTTACGGTGTTTGCTTACACGAATTAGGGCGGGAACAGAAGACTAGTGCGCTGACCATAGAGTAGTGTACAGCAGAGTAGTGAGAAGATTATAATTATGTATAGTAAATTATCGTTCTATTTTTGTTTACAGAAAAAAAAACAAGAGCGTTAACAATAATCTCATACGGCGAACTGGTCAAGATAAAATTATTTTACGGGCTAAGGGAGATCTGAATTACAATTGCCTCAAACTAGAGTGAGTCTGCCGTATTGAGTCTGCCCTGTGCTAGGAAATGTAGAATTAAACAGTTCACTGGTTATGCTTATTTGTGGATAGCAGGTTAGCTTCCATGAGTTTATAGTCATGTCTTAGAGCACATTATAGAAGTAATCAATATGTGATAATTATAGGGAGTGTGTAATGTACAGTATGTATAGCAGATGTTATTAACGTTTTTATGTTCGAGGAACCTCTTGGGGTTCTCGCTGCGTCTGTAGACCGTCCCATTCTTTATGTGAGGGAGAGAATTCACCTCATAAAAAGGGGGAAAGAATAATGATAGTAGGCAAACCCTTACGAGAAACAGTACTTGTTGTGGTTAAAAGGAGTCGATTCATTATCAAGAACATTACTTTCCTGATCTGTTTTTATTCCGTCGTAAACCAGTGAGAAATGGCTTAAGTTGGAAACCGTGGAGCGGCGCCTCGAACCGTTCCGGAGCGCGTGAGTTGCTTCTCGGATGCAGTTAGTGTAAGTTGTGGCGTTCGAGGTGAGATCATAACGGCCGCAATAACCGGGGGGTGTTGATAGCGCTACGATTATGAAGTGTATTTGGGTAGTTAATGCGCAGGAGAAGATAGGGGCAGTTAGGTTGTATAAAAGTATGCTTATATCAGAGGTACAGAAGTTGAATTCTGGTGTTTACGGAATGACGCAATGATAATGATGTGATAAATCTGTGGTAATAATGATAAATTATAGATCTGTCGTAATTAGCTCATTGCGTTTGACGACATGAATGTGATATAAATGGTATACTTATAGTTAGAACTATACTTTACAACAAAGAGTATATTGGATGATTCGCTACTATTAAGGCTAATATAAGAAATCGACTAGGTGGTCCTGCCGCTTAGAGTGTAATTATGTGTTAAATGGTTTCTCTCTCTCTCTTTCTCCTTATCATTCTGTTTCGTTTTTCGGCTGACTGCTCCTTTTCCTCCACCTTCTCTGTCTTCTTGGAAGTTATCAACATTTATTAATCTACATGCAAGTATGCATTGTGTGATGAGTACAGGGATTCAGCAATATCGAGGAAAGGACTATACAAAGGTTCATTTCTAATCCCATCTTGAAGTTTTATGGATGGAATAAAAAAGTGGGACCATATGGCTACAATTCATGTTAAAATTCAGTTTAGGTGAATGAGGAATGAAAGTAAAAGTAGTTTTATTCGGTGCAGTTTAGGCTGACATGGAGTTTGCATTTTGAGAAAGATTTAATAATGCAGTCCAGATCGGCAGAGAAACGGTGAAAGCGCATTCGGAAAATAAATTTCGGACGAGCCGGAAAGTCAGAGAGTGAGTGAATGTATTTGCAGAAACAAGTCATGAATACATAATATTGTTTCATCTGCTGGAGTTGCAACGCAGGTGTGTGTGTGTGTGATATATTTAGCGTGAGTAGACTTGACTCCTAGGAAAGGTGGGCTTATGAAATATAACGATGTAACGATGTGTATCTGTGTGTGTATGTCTATGAGTGTGTGTGTGCGTGTGTATGTGTGTGCGTGCGTGCATACACAGATACATAGATGAATAAACAAATATATATACATATAATTTATATGTACACGCACACATATGTCTGTGCGTGTGTGTGTGTATATATATATGGATATGTATGTATGTATGTATATTTATATATACACACACACATATATATTTACATACATATATACATATATATATATATATATATATATATATATATATATATATGAATATATATGTATGTATGTATGTATATATATACAGGGGCGCAACTAGGAATTTGAGAGGGCAGGGGTCCAGGCCACAAAAAGGGCACAATATGAATTTCATTTATAGGGAATATAGCCTGAATTAGGTTTTTCAGATTTAAAAAAGGAAGAAATGTTACAAGAATCTTAATGATAATAATCATTTGCACTGAACCAAACAAAAACACAATAAACAGGCTCATCGCCATTCCAAGATCAGGAGAAAGAAAGTGCCCGAGAAAAAGGGCGCTTTCACCCCTTTCCCCCGTAGTTGCGCCCCTGATATATATACATATATGTATATGTATATGTATATATATATATATATATATATATATATATATATATATATATACATGTGTGTGTGTGTGTGTGTGTGCATGTGTGTGTGTGTGCATATATGTACATATAAGTGTACATATGATACATACATACATATATGTGTGTGTGTGTTTGTGTGTGCGCGCGCGTGTATCTGCGTATACACAAA
>NC_091580.1:12418761-12421261 GCF_042767895.1 Penaeus vannamei | reverse complement strand
GGGAAAGTCTGTGGATGCGCTTAGTGCTTGTGAAACTTTGGAAATAGGAAATCAATGTAATCGCTGTAAAATAAATGTATTCGCTCCGTGTCTGGTTTCTTGGTGCTTTTGCCGCGGTGCTTGTGGCGGGGTTCAAGCACAGAGACGTTGCAGCGGTTGCCTGTCGAACGAATCTCGGATGGTACCGCTTCACGCCACGGCTTCCCCGCTGGCACTCCCCGCGCCGTCGGATCGTCGGTAGCTGCTCGGCTTTCTCTGGCGGCAGAACCAGATCACCATCACGTGGCGGATCGTTCAGCCAACCTGTCGTGGCACCTCTGCCTGGCACTCTCCAAGGCGTCCTTCATCTCTCCCTCTCCTTCGCCTTCCTTGTCACTTCCACAACACTCTGTCCTGCCGTATCTCTCCTTTCCCCGTATTCCGTGTCGCGGTTGCTTTCTTCCGAATAAACAGAGGCGCCCACACTTTTTCGCCTGTAATGTTTTAGGTATATCTTTATATCTATTACTGTGAAATATACTGTTAATATCATTATTATTGTTTATACATATGTATGGATTGATTACAATGTTTATATATGTGTGTGTGTGTGCGTGTGTGCATGTGTGTGTTTGTGTGTGTGCGTGTGTGTGTGTTTGTGTGTGTGTGCGGGCGCGCTCGCGCGTGTGTGTATTTGTGTGTACACACACACACACACACACACACATATATATATATATATATATATATATATATATATATATATATATATATATATATATATATATATATATATGCGTGTGTGTGTGTGTCTGAAACCCCCCCAACTGGGGCCCACTCTTGCCCCAGCAAGACATATTGTATCTTTTTGGAATCAGGATGATTCTGGGATTGAATACCTACCCTTTTGGTGCTTGAACTTCCAGCACTGGGACTTGTTTCCAGATGAGGAGGGAACAGTTTTCCCCCTTGATATAATTCACGATTTAGATAGCACAACGCAATGCTAGCAAGGTAATGAGCCCAACAAGCTATAGCGGTACCTAAAGAGATAAAAGTAATAATAATAATGTAAATACTATTTACGGTAATCAAAAGTATCGTCAGTTGCACTATGGCGTCTTGTTAACAAGAGCACACAGATTGTTAGGTAACGAAACTGGAAATAAATTCATCATAAACTGGAAAATTTGGTAGCGAAAACATTGCCCATCAATTACCAGCAAAAACATTTCCGTCATATCAAAAAATCTTTCAGTTTGTCAAAAATTATGATTTTATGGTGATAAAACCAAAAGTTTTATCACCATAAAATCATAATTTTATGGGTAATCCCAAGCGTTTAAAAGAAACCGTATGTTTAGAAATATATGTTTTATCAAAAGCAAGAGGGAGAGAAAGGAAATCACTGTCCTCTGTAATAAACTTCAAGTTCCTCCGCTTCTGTGATCCCTAGTCCCTTGAAGGAAAGGTCGATTTCCGGCCCAAAACCTAAGATATCCCAAATCCTAAAATAGTTTATCACATTATCATTTAAAGTGCGTCGATTCAGACGGCGGTGCTTTCTGTGCTGTGATGAGCTGTAGAATCACCTTAAGAAATTTACTGTTTTTTGTAAGTGTGGGGATCGTGGAAATTTGAAATCAGAAGTGAGGAATGCGCACTGACTTTTAATTGACCTTATTTAAATTGCGGAATATGTCTTGCATATTTAAGCATAAAATAGTAAATAGATATATAATATAAGAGACCATACGAACATTCTTCTATCGGAATGGCAAGGCATATCGGTGGCACCAAAGTCCCAGATGCCACTCGGATGGTCTTCCTCTGACGGGGAAGCTGCAGTCCAGGTCACTGCAATATTACTTGCTAGCAATAACTTTAAAATGTTTTAATTCCTCTGTGGTAATAGAACAAACACCTAAAGAGCATTATCCCCTATTACTGTTCGCTTTCGTTGTTTTGAGAAATTTCTTATACGATTTGGAAACTGAATATATTACATGAAATGTCAGAAAAAGTCAGATTTTATTTCTGCTTTACACTTTTAGGACACATTTGGAATGTTTTTGTACAAAGGATCGTAGGGGATAAAAGATTGGAAAACAATGAAACAGATTGTAATATGATTTTATAAATCAACAGATCCCATTGCTCATATTCAGATTTGTACACAATTCCTTTTCTTATAATAGAGTTCATATAATAGAGAACAAGAGTTCAAAACCAATCCTAACTTTGAGGCAGTAGACATTTTGTTTACCAGTGAAAAGTTACGGCCAGAATGCAAGATTTCACTAAACGCGGAGATACTGTTGGGGTCTATTCGTTTACTTTACATGTTTGAGCTTCTTTTTTCTTCTATTGTTACTGTTTCTGCTCCTACATTCTACTTTTCCTTCTTCTTTTCTCATTTTCTATTTCATTTTTCTTCTCTTTTTTGGTTGACGTCCTGTGGCATAGTATGATTATTCCATAAATTGTTTCTACACTGATGTAACCTTCTTGATGCTGTAAA
>NC_091580.1:12406261-12411261 GCF_042767895.1 Penaeus vannamei | reverse complement strand
AAGAGAAATAATCTGAGGAAGAAGAGGAGGAGAAAGAAGTGAACAAAAACAGAACAGGATGAAAAGAGGATGAAAAGATAGGCGAAGGAAGGAAATAAGGAGGCGGTAAAGGGAGTAAAAGTATTCCTAGAACTGAAGGACATTCAAATAAACATTTTCTAAAGCTCGCCACACGTGCATCGCCCATGTAAACAAATACAAGATACTGGACTACTGAGTTTGTGTTGGAGTTTGTGATGCCATGAAAATGCAGTCTCAATCTATTTCTCTCTCTCTCGCTCTCTCTCTCTCTCTCTCTCTCTCTCTCTCTCTCTCTCTCTCTCTCTCTCTCTCTTTCTTTCTCTCTCTCTCTCTGCCTCTCTCTCTCACTCTCTCTCTCTCTCTTTCTCAGTCTCTCTCTCTCTCTCTCTCTCTCTCTCTCTCTCTATCTCCTTCTTTCTCTCTATCTATCTATCTCCGCTCTCTCTATCTATCTATCTATCTATCTTTATCTCTCTGTCTATCCTATCTATCTATCTATGTTTCTATCTCTCCCTCTCTCTAGCTCTCTCCCTCTCTCACTCTCTCTCTCTCTCTCTCTCTCTCTCTCTCTCTCTCTCTCTCTCTCTCTACTCTCTCTCTCTCTCTCTCTCTCTCTCCCTCTCTCTCTCTCCCTCTCTCTCCCTCTCTCCCTCTCTCTCTCTCTCTCTTTCTTTCTCTGTGTCTGTCTCTTCTCTCTCTCTCTCTCTCTCTCTCTCTCTCTCTCTCTCTCTCTCTCTCTCTCTCTCTCTCTCTCTCTCTCTCTCTCTCTCTCTCTCTCTCTCTCTCTCTCTCTCTCAATCTTCTTTCTCTTTCTCCTTTTCTCTCTCTCTTTCTATCTATCCATCTGTCTATCTATGCATCTATCTGCTTAACTGTCTCTCTATCAAAGTATGCCTAGAGTAGCAAGAAATTACATAAATATATGCATATACCTTTTTCATCTACAGTTTGACTAAAAGATATAAAAAGTGATATACGATGTAAGAAAACTAGAAACACCGAGCGTAAACTCATTTATTTTCCACAACCAAGTTGGTGTCGCAACTAGGAGTAGTAGTAGTGGTAGTAAGTAGGAACGCGACAGAGAGAGCCGGACCAGATGCCGCAGACGTGGTGTGAGAGTCCTAGAGAAATCGCAGAAAAGACCCCACGTTAGCTCACCAGGGACAGACCCATTCATAAGACTTCCTTGGTCAGAATCCCTCCCTGGGCCGCCAAGGAACACTAATATGCAGTTTCCTCCCCAAGTCCTCATTCCATTCACGGTCACTTTACATCTTCCTAGCTTTGGTGAGACGCGAGATTTGTACCCCTTTCTCAAAGCAAAGTGCCGTGGGTGTGTTTCTTTCATATTGGGTGAAAGGGAAGGGTATTTTTTCCGTTGGTTCAATGTGTGCTTATTGGGGGTGTCTCTCTTACCAGTCGAGAAAGAGAGAGAGAGAGAGAGGCAGAGAGAGAGAAAGAGTATAGTTATCCTATGGGAAGGTTTGGGGATCTATATGGACCTGGCGAGTAATCAGGGAAAATATGTTGTTTACTTTTTTGCAAGTGTGAGGGACCAGCCGCGTCCCTGGGAAGCTGTACACGGAGTGAAGTCCGCCGCTGAAGAGAGAAGGAGAGAGAAAGCGGGAGGGATGGAGATGGATAGATAGATAGAGCGAGTGAGAGAGAGAGGGGGAGGGAGGGAGTGAGGGAGGGAGAGAGAGGGAGAGAGAGAGGAAGGAGAGGGAGGGAGGGAGAGAGAGAGAGATGTTGATGAGATAATTACATGTTTACACGTCATTGCGATGTTTTGACGTTGATTGAGGTTCACATGGTTGAGGGATCGCTAGTTTCTATGCGTGTTTGAATGCCTCTCTCTGCTGCATGTTGCTGGGTGTTGTCAGCAATGTGTACAGATAGTTCTATGCACTTGGGAAATGCAAGGAGGAAAGAAACGTTAATCTGCGGCAGGGGAGGCCAGCCAGTCGATCGCGAGTGACAGGTCGATCACAAGCTTGTTTTGAGTAGATCGCGCTACTGTATTTCAACAATTATACATCATAATTGCAGCAGTGTAACAGTTGCTGAAAATAATATTCTCTCTCTCTCTCTCTCTCTCTCTCTCTCTCTCTCTCTCTCTCTCTCTCTCTCTCTCTCTCTCTCTCTCTCTCTCTCTCTCTCTCTCTCTCTCTCTCTCTCTCTCTCTCTCTCTCTCTCTCTCTCTCTCTCTCATACCTCGAGTGGGAGTAAGATGTTACACTGTTACAGTTACATTTATGGAATATGTTTGAATCTTAGGCTGGTAGATCGCATCAAGGAAACTGTAGAAAAAGTAGATGATATCTCAAAAAAGGCTGGCCACTCCTGATCTATGGTATACGAGTTTGAGGCAGAATTTGTGGAGATAACGATGGAAAATGTCTTGTCCTTAGTCATCCTCTCTCGACCTTGCCTCACTTTGGCTGTCCGTCTGTCTGTCTCTCTCTCTCTATTACTCATTCTCTCTAGTTCTCTCTCTCTCTCTCTCTCTCTCTCTCTCTCTCTCTCTCTCTCTCTCTCTCTCTCTCTCTCTCTCTACTCTCTCTCTCTCTCTCTGTCTCTCTCTCTCTCCCTCTCTCTCTCTCTCTCTCTCTCTCTCTCTCTCTCTCTCTCTCTCTCTCTCTCTCTCTCTCTCTCTTTCTGTCTGTCTGTCTCTCTCTCTCTCTCTCTCTCTCTCTCTCTCTCTCTCTCTCTCTCTCTCTCTCTCTCTCTCTCTCTCTCTCTCTCTCTCTCTCTCTCTCTCTCTCCTATTCTTTTTTCTTTTCATACGTAGCAAGCGACCATAAACATTCCACTGATCGAGCCATTACAGTGCCATTCTCAGCATTATTTTGATTCTCTCTAAAATGTGATAAAAGAAAGTATGTGGTCTGTACTTGAATAACAATAATAATGAATGATAAAATAGGGAGAAAAAATGCCAAAGAAATAAGAAAAAATAATGACACTGAATTTGTGACTGAATGAATAGATAAACTGATTAAAAAATAAATAAGTGAATAAATAGGTAAATACATAACATAAATGATTGATTTAATGATTAGGTAAGTTAATATCTACAAAATATAAGATCAAGTAAAATATAAAATATTTTAAAAATCTATTCCATTGTTAACTACCCCATTTCCTGAAGTCGTCTGGCTTGGGACAGATAAGAGACGTAGAGCCTAACTATGGCCCAGTCTATCGGCAATGTTGATTTGGAATCTGAACGTTATCCTTTTTATTCAAATCCTTCTCATACACCAATCTTATCCCTTTTTTAATTTCTTCTCACACACCAAATTTATCCTTTTTTTATTATTTCGCATACACGTTTTATCATTTTCTTCAATTCCTTCTCATACACCAATTTTATCCTTTCTCCAATTCCTTCTCCTACACCAATTTTCTATCTTTCTATCCGACTTCGGATAATTCACTGTCACGGCAAATTGAAATACGTATCACACTATATCCAAAGTGTCCTTTCTGTAACACTCCTTCCAAACTATCTTTTGAGACGTGATTTATAAAGAGTTAAAAGGAACTGTTTTGTATCAGTTAGAGACGTTGCGTTATCAGTCTAAAATCTATTACACAAAATTATAAACAGACTGTGATGACATTATCACGAAATTCTTGCTAACAGAACGTAACTCCTTGTAAAAAAAAACACTAGTAATACAGAGCCAATACTTGTTCGACGTTTGGTTCCAATTTACACCCCGGGGAGACAAACAGCTGGATGTGAAATAAGTATATGAAAGGTCAAAGAGTTCGACATCATCAGCCCACATGAGGGAGGTTCCTCAGTGTCACCACAATAAGTTTAACATCCGGCCTTTATACAACGCTTCCTGCCTGTTTTGCTGTCCGCTGTTAAAGTCAGGCTGATGACCCATTTGGCGGGTCGGTTCGCTTCCATGGCAGCCATTTTTCCTTCGTTTATAAAGCGAGGAAACCTGTGTATTTATTTTTTCTTCTTTTTCTTTTCTTTTCAGCAAGGTTCCAATTTAGAGGAATAAGACAATCTGGTTAAATGTTTTCATTAAGGTTCCATTTTAGAGGAATAAGACCATCTGGTTAAATAAGTTTTCTTTAAGGTTCCATTTTAAAGGAATAAGAACATCAAGTAAATAATTAAAAATAAATAAATAAATAAATTGGTAAAAATATATGCACTGTATAGGGAAACATCTTTAAAATCCTCTCTGTAAAGCATGTTTCCGAAGATAAAACTGATACTTAAAGGAATAAATAGCAATACAAGCGAATATAGAGCACGCTTCTGAGTCGCAAAAAACGCCAGGTCAAAAAGGCGAACATAACCGCTTTGAACTGCCGGAGTGACAGTGAAACTTATGAAGAATGATAACGTGAGGACGCGCTAGTGATTGCATGACACGAAAATGTACATAAGAAGGGAGAAAACTGACATCTGATATTTTGGTAACGTTTTGTCTGTCTGTCTGCTTATCCATCTGTCTATCTACTTACTTATCTATCTGTCTATCATTCTATCTATCTATCATTCTATCTATTTATCTATCTATATGTCTATATATCTGTCTGTCTATCTATCTATCTATCTATCTATCTATCTATCTATCTATCTATCTATCTATCTATCTATCTATCTATCTATCTATCTATCTATCTATCTATATAAGTATGTGTGTGTGTGCCTATATATATATGTGTGTATATATATGTCTGTGTGTGTGTGTGTGTGTGTGCCTATATATATGTGTGTATATATGTGCGTGTGTGTGTGTGTGGGTATATATATGTGTGTGTATATGTGTGTCATATGAATATAGCATAAACTTATCATCTCTACATACAATAGACAACTCCAACATAAACAAAATACAAAACGTTCTCTGCTTACGCAACACCATAACGAGCAATAATAGATCCATGACCTCCGAGTCTTTGCTATTTTTATGACATTCGCTTTAAAAATATTGTTCATA
>NC_091580.1:12391261-12398761 GCF_042767895.1 Penaeus vannamei | reverse complement strand
CCCTCCCCAAAACGAATTTACAAGTTAATTCCCCTTCTTTTGCGCACTCTCCTTACCACCCATAACACTAACCAAGACCCCAATAACACAACACAACCCGTTACACTAGAACTAAACCCTCGTTATAATGTCCACAGACCGCGGATCGCATCGTACTGTCCGGGACGCAGAAAGGGCTCATCCTTGGGGCGTTCTTCTACGGCTACATCTTCACGAACGTAAGTCTGGGGATTCGGGAGGTCCTTGTTAGAGTGTTTAGGTGTTGTTGGTGTTTGTTTTTGTGGCTGAATTACTCTCTCTCTCTCTCTCTCTCTCTCTCTCTCTCTCTCTCTCTCTCTCTCTCTCTCTCTCTCTCGCTCTCACTCTCTGTCTCTCTCTCTCTTTATTTCTCTCTCTCTCTCACTCTTTCTCTCTTCGTCTCTCTCTCTCTCTCTCTCTCTCTCTCTCTCTCTCTCTCTCTCTCTCTCTCTCTCTCTCTCTCTCTCTCTCTCTCTCTCTCTCTCTCTCTCTCTCTCTTTCGCTTTCTTTGATATACGAATTAATCCAATTTCAGGCAATTTCTATATAGTCATAGCTGAGGTATTTTAGGATTAGTTTCGTGAAAGGTGTTCCAAGTGAAATGAATGTCTCTTGTAACTGTGATCCATTTATAGCTAAGGTAACTCACACGTTGATTATGTAACGCTATCGTCAAGAAAATAAGTATTACTAATATTACACGATATAATTCTTATCATTTTCAGATTCATATAATTTCACGTCTATTTCCTCCTCTTTTCGTCTTCTTCTTCCTTTTTAATAAAGACCTAAATCATTCTCACAAATAATCATTAAATCTTACAAATACTTCTTCCTGCTTCTCTTTTCATTTTCATTAACGTTCGAGCTATTCCCCGTTCGTGTATCAAATAATGTCACAATCTTCTCTTCTACCTATGTTCCTCTTCGTTTTTTTCAACATTGGAATCTTCCAATAGATAATCCATACATCACAGTCTCTCTCTCTGTCTGTCTGTCTGTCTCTCTCTCTCTCTCTCTCTCTCTCTCTCTCTCTCTCTCTCTCTCTCTCTCTCTCTCTCTCTCTCTCTCTCTCTCTCTCTCTCTCTCTCTCTCTCTCTTCTTCTTCTTCTTCTTCTTCTTCTTCTTCTTCTTCTTCTTCTTCTTCTTCTTCCTCTCATCTTAATATTATTTTTTAGGATACGACTCTTCCCATCTTATCATCATCTTTTTCATATTATTCATTTATCACTATACGACTCTTCTCTAATCATCTTCCTCCTGATTAATCCATATTTTACCATACCATCCCTTACTATCTTATCAAATTCCTTTCTTAATCTATTTCACCAAATCTTAACATACGATTCATCCCAAATACTCTCCCTTTGGACTAATCCCTTTATTTCTATCCTTATTATCTTATCAAATTCCTTTCTTAATCTTTATCATCAAAGCTTAACATACGATACATCCCTGATGATCTTCCTTTAAATCTAATTTCTTTATTTATTTCTTCAATTATTCATTTATTTATTAATTTATTTATTCATTTGTTTATTCGTTTATTCATTCACTTATTTATTCACTTATTTATTTATTTGTTTATTCATTTATTTATTCATTTATTTATTCATTTACTTATTCATTTATTTATTCTTCAGATTCCCGGCGGTCGCTTGGCTGAAGTCTACGGAACGAAACGCGTGTTTGGAGGGTCAATGCTAATGAGCAGTCTGCTGACACTTGGCACCCCTCTGGCAACCCACCTGCACTACTCAGTTCTCATCGTTCTTAGAATGATGATAGGCCTCTGTCAGGTGGGTCGGGGGATGGAGGATGGGGGATGGATGGATGGATGGATGGATGGGTGGGTGGATGGGTGGTTGGGTGGGTAGAGGGATAGATTGATGGGTGGGTGGAGGGATGGATTGAGGGGTGGGTGGGTGGGTGGGTGGGTTGGGGAAGGAGGATGGGGGATGGATTGGTGAGTGGGTGGGTTGGGGAAGGAGGATGGGGGTTGGGTTGAGGGATAGATTAATGGATAGGTGGGTGGGTGGAGGGATGGATTGATGGGTGGGTAGGTGGGTGGAGGGATGGATTGATGGGTGGGTAGGTGGGTGGAGGGATGGATTGATGGGTGGAGGAATGGATTGATTGGTGGATGAGAGGAGGGATGGAATGATGGGTGGGTGGGTGGGTTATTGGAAGGATTGGTGGAAGAGTGGGTGGAGAGAATGATTGGTGGGCGGGGAAGAGCGTTGGACAGAGATGTTCATGTGTATGGATAGCTGGAGAGTAGGATAAGTGGGTGGGTTGGTGGGTTGCAGAAGAGGTAGTTGTGTGTCTAGGTTAGTAAGTGGGTTGCATCTGTGGGTGGGCTTAGGGATGGATTGGTGGGTGGGGTTTGGGATGGGTAAGGGCGTGGGTTGGAGGAAAGGTGGAGCGGTGGAGTAAAAGGTCCCTGTATATGTGGAATACCTGGGTGGGTGGACTGATGTTTCTATCTTGGGTGAGGGGAGGGCGTTGCGTGTATGGTTTTAAAGATGAATAAGGGGAGGGTAATGTGTGTGTGTGTGTGTGTGTGTGTGTGTGTGTGTGTGTGTGTGTGTGTGTCTACATTCTTATCCTCATTGGTAGCTTTAGTATCGACAAATAAATGATAATAATGATGATAATAATAACAATAATAATAGTAATAGGAAATACGTCGACTATTTCTGTCACCAATAGTTAGTTTATTAAATCTGTGCGAGGACCGATGAATATTCATTATAGGAACAACACATACACATAAATGAATATATATCTGTCAGTCTAGGCATGCATATCTGCCAGATAGCTAGATAGATAAATGTATATCTATATGATAGATAAACATATGCATTTATGTCTGTGTATATTCATGTCCATATGTATGAAAGTCATTAGACAGTATTCATGTTGATAGATGTAGAAAAGGCATGAATGATGATTAATATCTTCACAACACGAGATGTATTCGACCGGTTTCGAATATATCTTCGTCGGAAATACATGTATTTGATGTACTCGAAACCGGTCGAATACATCTCTTGTGTTGTGAAGATATTCATTCTCCTTCATGCCTTTCTTACGAATATTCATTAGGTCAGCCTCGCAAAATTCTAACAAACCGCCCGTCAGTTTCCATTCATTTCCATTCCCTGTCTCCCTCCACACCTCGCACAGGGCGTCGTGTACCCAGCCCTCCACGTGATGGTGGCTCGCTGGATCCCGCCCTTAGAACGCCCACGCTTCATGTCGTTCACATATATGGGTGAGTTCTGATGGAAATGCGAGATATTTCTGACAGCGGAACCGTAGAAGGATCGGCCGGCCTGTTGTGTGTGGCTAACCTTGGCTTCTGTTTTTTTCCTTTTCTTTTTTTTTGTGAAACATTTCGCAAATGTTCTAGTTATAAAAGGATTTGAGTAATTTGAGATGGATGTTGTAGTATTATTTGGTAAGGATTATAGTCCATACCAATCTTTTCCTTCTTCTTCGTTTTACTTTGACTATATTGTATTTAATGGAACAAATAACTGTACATTGGCTTGATAACGTTTACTTGAATCTGATAGGCCCTTCGGCATATGATATTCGTGTACGCATAATTTTGAATTGCATTTATTTATATATCTGTATAAAAATCCACGAAGAAAAATAATTGACAGTTATTCAACATATCATTCATGAAGTTCATACCGCATAAAAAAGAAAAAAAAAATCGTTTCATTATTTCTTGAACATTAATAACCAGACGACATCAATACCATCAATCTCTCGCACATCATATAACAGAGAAAAAAATACGTGTTTCTTCCCTCGTTCCTTCTCAGCGAACTGCGTGGGCTTGATCCTAACGATGCCTGCGTGTGGGTTCATCATCGATGCCGTCGGCTGGCCCACGGTCTTCTACGCGAGCGGTTCGGTCTCTCTGGTCTGGGTGGTTCTCTGGTTCGCTCTCATGCACGACTCCCCCGAACGGCACCCGAGGATCTCGCCCGAAGAACGCCGGTACATCCTGGAGGCGCTCGGGAAGGACGTGACTGTGAAGGTAGGATGGGAGGAGGACGCGCTCACGGAGACTGTCCTTGTGTTAAAGCTAGAGAGGATTTGGATGAACTGACACAAACACAGGAACGTGTGCACAAAAATGAAAAGAAGAAGGAATGAACTGATGTATATTTTTTTCATTTTTTTCATTTCTTAGTATTTTTCCCCTTCTTTCTTTTTTCTTTTTCTTTCTTTCTTTCTTTCTTTCTTTCTTTCTTTCTTTCTTTCTTTCTTTCTTTCTTTCTTTCTTTCTTTCTTTCTTTCTTTCTTTCTTTCTTTCTTTCTTCTTCTTCTCCTTCTTCTCCTTCTTCTCCTTCTTCTCCTTCTTCTCCTCCTTCTCGTCCTTCTCCTCCTAGTCCTCCTTCTCCTCCTCCTCCTCCTCCTCCTCTTCATGGATTTCCATAAGGACTTCAGTTAGACACAATAACATCCACATCTTTGACATCACATTCAATATTATAACGTCTTCATTAAACAAAACACGTCTCTTCTGGTGTCTTGACCAAACACATATACACCACACTGTCCACGAAGAAAATAGCTTTTGCGTGAATTTGCTCTCAAGTTGTTCCTACACAGCTAAATTCTGACGTAGTATAATAAACTCTAATAATTTATCCATACTGTTTCCTGACCAACATGGGTGTTCTGTCAAGAGCTCACGTACATAGTTAAATTGACATATTTCAGGCTTTTCTTTAACATATGTTGGTATGACAGGTAGATTCAGCAGTTCACGGGGACTTCTCTAAAATCCTTAGCTATGGATATACACAGCTTCATCGTGATGCGCTTTTAATTCTGAGACTAGTACATGTTTTTAATGATTTGCGAATAAAATTAATCTCTCTTGACTTAAATTGTTCAGAAGCTTTTGACACAGAGCAACTAAAATAGAATTATATTCGAATAGAATGGGTTCCATCATAACTTAAATTTCTTGTGCAACACATTCTTCTTTCAATTATTCGCAGAAAAAATTACTTTTCTCACGACCTAAATTTCTTAATCATCACACTTTTATTTCGAAAATTCTCTAAAATTACGTCACATGACCTAAATTTCTTAACCAGCTTTTTTTCAAATTTTCATGACCTAAAATTCAGATTTCTTAACTAGCACACACCTTTTTTTCAAATTTTCATGACCTAAAATTCAGATTTCTTAACTAGCACACACCTTTTTTTCAAATTTTCACCAAAAATGCATGACATAAATTTCTAAACCCACACATTCCTAACCCATTATTCAACGAAGAAAATGACCTCTCGTGACCTCATCTCATGACCTAATCTCACGTTCACAGCCCAAGCGTACCCCATGGCGCGGGATAATGACCAACCTGCCCCTGTGGTCCATCAACATGGCTCATGTGGGTGCCATGTTTGGCTTCACGCTCCTCATGACCCACTTGCCTTCGTACATGAGCAGCGTTCTCGGATTCTCCATTAAGAGTGTAAGAAAAGTTTGTTTATTTTTTGGCGAATTTGTTCATGGAATTTTGGTTTTGCTGTTTCTGGTGTTATCGATGTTGTTTTGTTATTGCTGTTGTTTAAAATCTTTGTTGTTGTTTGGTTTTTGCTGTTTCTAAAATCGTTGTTTTTGTTTTGGTTCTGTTTTTGTTGTTGTTGATGTTGTTGCTGATACTGCTCATGTTATTGCTGTTATTACTACATGTTTATGTAATTACGACGGGAAAAAGATATGAATTAAAGAAATTAAAAACTCTTACGGATGTTCATTGTTATTATCATTAATTATTGTTATTATTATTAATATTATTATTATTATTATTATTATTATTATTATTATTATTATTATTATTATTATTATTATCATTATTATTATTATTATTGTCATTATTATCATTATCATTATCATTACCATTATCATTATTATTATCATTATCATTATCATCATCATTATTATTATTATTATCTTATACGAAAGCTCTGCGCTGACGTCTCCGCCCCGTTTCCAGAATGGGCTGCTGTCGGCCCTTCCGTTCCTGACGCAGTTCCTGGGCAGTAATGTGTGCGGATTGCTGGGCGACTTCCTCCTCACAAGAGGCTACATCACCGTCCTCACATCGCGGAAGATATTCACCACCGTTTGTGAGTTTGTTTGTTTGTTTTTCGCCACCGTTTGTGTGTTTTTTCCCTTTTTTCTTTTTTACCATGGTATGTTATTTGTTGATGAAGTTTATCATTATTATCTGTATATCACCACCGTTTGTTAGATTTTTTTCTTCTTCTTTTGCCATGGTGAGTTATTTGTTCATAACCTTTTTATTCTTTATTTTTAAAAAGTTTATTGTAATCTCTATAATTAATCTTTTTATGCAGATTGGCGAATATCCTGCAGAACAGATGGCAAAAAAATTACATATTTTGCCTTCTACCAAAGATGTTTCGTATTTAGATAAGAATTCTGTATCACAAATACGAAAAATATTTTTTTCATTAACCTGATAACGATCAGCTGATTAGATTGCTGGGAGTGAGACTGGTCTTTCATTTAGGTCATTTTTTGTTTGCTTGTTTTTTTCGTCTTCTTTTTTCTCTTCATCAGATAATCGTTAGATGTTGCCTGTTGCCGTATCATGTTGGATTAACATGAAACACACGTACAAACAAACACATACACACACACACACACACACACACACACACACACACACACACACACACACACACACACACACACACACACACACACACACACACACACAAACAAACAAACAAACACAAACACACATGCACACACTCCCTCACATCTCTATCTACACGCGGTCTCACACATACACCCACCAAGACACATATCTCCGATTTTCGTTATTAACTTCAATTTCATCTCAAAAGGATTTGTCGCGGTGATATTTCCGATTATCTCGCTGTTATCAGTCTCCCAGTATTGTCATTTAAAATGTCATAAGTTATGTCTTGCGATAAGCGATAGGCCTATAAAAACTGAATATAAGGAATAAAAGAGATGGATAAGAAAAGAAAGAAAGAAAGAAATAGTAAGAAAAAGTAAAGAAAAAAAGATAAGAAAAAGTGTATAAAAAAACATGGTAAAAAAAGGAAGAATTATGATACAATTTGGATGAAGCTTTGTTAAACAATCCAAAAAGCGTGATCCGCCTTTATCCATCCTTTCATACTAATAAAATAATCCATATTAATCCATCTATCCCTGGTAAGCCACTTCCGGCCTCCAATAGGATATGCCACTTTCATCCGTCCAAATCGATCCACCTCCGTCCTTCCACCCTGGCGAAGCGATCCACATCCTTCAAAAAGAGGATCCACATCCACCTCAATCCTCTTTCATTGACCCAATCCTATTCTTTTACAGTAATCCATTTCCCTAATTCCTCACCCATCCTTCTATCTTAACGAGGTCATCCATCCTAGCAAAGGGACT
>NC_091580.1:12371261-12378761 GCF_042767895.1 Penaeus vannamei | reverse complement strand
TCCTGTATACAGAAAAACGTAGGTCTTCATCACCCCGATAGATCAGAGTGTCCAGGAAAGGTAACTTCTGATCCTCTTCTTCTTCCACGGTGAACTGGATTTTCTCGTGGACGGAGTTCAGCCGCGTCAGCGTATGGTGCAGACACGACCTTTTGGGGACAATGACGAGGACATAATCTACGTAACGAAGCCAAGTTGAGTGCCTTCCGATTATATCCCTGTAGTGGTCCCTTTCCAGCGTCTCCGTGAAGAGGCAGGCCAGGACAGCGCTCAGAGGGGACCCCATGGCGAGGCCGCTGATTTGCTGGTACTCATCCCCAGCGAACTCGAAGAAGCCGAAGTCCACACACAACTTCACGAGGCTTATGAAGTGGTGCTTTGGCAGTGGAAGTTCGTCATCTACCATGGATCCGGTGACCCTCTCGACAGCCCGGATAGCTCCATCTGTGGGTACATTTGTAAAAAGGGATTTAACGTCAAAACTAGCCAGTTTCTTATCTTTATAAACAGAACCCTGCAGACGTCTGATGAGGTCCGCAGAGTTCTTCAGGTGAGAATCACTGATGACTCCCATGGCGGCGGAGAGGGGTTTCGCCAAACACTTGGCCAAACGATGGGGAGCGCTGCCAATGCCAGAAGTGATCGGTCTCATCGGCACACCTGGCTTGTGTACCTTCGGGAGACCTCTCATGGACGGGTTGCGGGGGGCCTCCTCCAGCAGGTGAAGTAGGCCTTTCCCTCTAGCCGACCGCAGGAGTACGTCCCTCGCCTTCTTCTTAAACCTGGCATCTTCCATCTTCCCCTCGCTTTTCGTCACTTTCCTGTAAACAGAAGCATCGGAAAGTAAATCGTTCACCGGATCCATGGTAGATGACGAACTTCCACTGCCAAAGCACCACTTCATAAGCCTCGTGAAGCTGTGTGTGGACTTCGGCTTCTTCGAGTTCGCTGGGGATGAATACCAGCAAATCAGCGGCCTCGCCATGGGGTCCCCTCTGAGCGCTATCCTGGCCTGCCTCTTCATGGAGACGCTGGAAAGGGACCACTACAGGGATATAATCGGAAGGCACTCAACTTGGCTTCGTTACGTAGATGATTTCCTCGTCATTGTCCCCAGAAGGTCGTGTCTGCACCATACACTCATCATCATCATCATGGGGGCTGACGCCGACGGGGGCGCATAGCCACATCCACCCTTCGCTTCCACCTATGAGGATCCCTCATGGCTAGGCGCCAGGCAGGGACTCGGCCCATCTCTAGTTCTTCACGGCAGGTTTGGTCGATCTGCCCAAGCCATGACTTCCTCGGTCGTCCCACAGGCCTCCTCCACCCAGGGCTGTCTCGAATAGAAACGACCTGATGGGCAGGATCATCCTGAGGAAAGCGAGCCAGGTGGCCGTATAGCCTGAGTTGGCGATCACGGATTGTGCAGATAACAGGGCTTGTGCCAGTCTCACGGTGCAACCGTTGGTTGGACACATGGTCCCGCCAACAGTACCCCATGATCTGGCGCAAGGACCTATTGCAAAAGGCTTCAAGATGAGCCTCCAAGGCACAGGACAATGTCCAGGTTTCGCTACCGTATAGCAAAACTGGCATTATCAGGGCCTTGAAAACCCGAAGCTTGGTCCTTCTGCACAGGTACCGACATCTCCAAATACTCTTGTTGAGAGAGTTCATGACCCCTGCTGCCAGGCCAATCCGTCTGCTGACTTCATGGTCTGACAGCCCAGAGTTATGAACTACACTACCAAGGTATGTAAAGCTCTCTGTGACTTCAATGTCCTCGCCGCAAGCACGTACCGACTGAACAGGTTCTCCTATCAAGTCCCCAAATTCCTGGACCTTGGTCTTGGTCCAGGAGACCTCTAGACCCAGGGGCTTTGCTTCATTGCTAAATGCATCGAGAGCCGCCACTAGGGTTTCCAAAGACTCAGATAGAATGGCAACGTCATCAGCAAAGTCAAGGTCTGTAACCTTGATATTGCCCAACTCCGTCCACGAGAAAATCCAGTTCACCATGGAGGAAGAAGAGGATCAGAAGTTACCTTTCCTGGACACTCTGATCTATCGGGGTGATGAAGACCTACGTTTTTCTGTATACAGGAAGCCGACGAATAAAGATGATTATATCCATTATTACTCCGCACACAACAATAAAATGAAATCTGGGGTTGTGATTGGGTTCTTCCTCCGGGCACTGAGGATTTGCAGCCCTGAGTTCCTTGTAAGTGAAGTTACATATGTAAATGATTCTTTCATGAAACACAAATACCCCAAAGGTCTCCTGCTGAACCTCAGAAAGAAGGCGGAGAACATATTCTCAAGATCCAACCCCGTGATGTCTTCCAATTTTCTCATATTACCTCCATGTAATCTCTCCCAGGCGATCAGCAAATACTTTGGCAATACTATGAACATCGCCAGCACATCCGGGGAAAAGATACATGACCTAATACAAGAAAAACAACAGAAAAGCAACACCGACAGTGCAGTATACCGCATACCCTGCAGCGGTTGCGATAAGGCATACTATGGTGAAACTGGACGTGGCTTCAACACCAGGATCTACGAACATCGCGCCGACGTCCGTCACCATAGAACTTCCAACGCCATGGTGGTTCGTGTAGATGAAGCTGGACATCTACCGAACTGGAAAGAAGCTGAAATAATCCATGAAGGATTAAGCAAATACAAAAGGAAGGTCATGGAAGCTGCATACATCGCGACAGAGAAAAACATGAACACCGCATCGGGTAGATTCAAACTATCCAAGGTCGCGGCAGCAATTATGCGTACAACGAGCGCGAGGTCACGGTCATCAGGTGATTCATCAGCTCCTATGTAATATAAATATGCTGTGTATTCTCCCAAATGTATTTGCCTCCAGGCTAGTACAGTGGTAACGTGTCGGCCTCTCATCCGAGGGGTCGGCAGTTCGCGCCCCGCCCAGGCGCGAGAAGTTGCAATTGTCGCCCGGAGGTTACTGCTGTGGCTGGGCACCACGGTGGGTAAGGAGTAAGCTCTGTCGCGTCAGCACTTGCTGACACACGGTGATCGAGTCGACATGTATTTCTGACGAAGATATAATCAAAACCGGTTAAATACATCTCTTGTATTGTGAAGATATTTGTTCTCATTCATACCTTTCCACATTTGTCAACATGAATACGGTTCATATATTTTCATGTGTATATATATATATATATATATATATATATATATATATATATATATATATATATATATATCTGTGTGTGTGCGTGTGTGTGTGTGTATGTGTATGTGCGTGTGTTTGTGTGTACCGGTGTATGTGTGTGTGTCTGTGTATGCATTTAGACTTTGGTTAGGAGAATGTTTTGATAGCCTGAAAAAGACAAAGGAAATGAGAATTTTAAAGCAAATCTAATCACATGAAGGAGAAAGGACAAGTATTGATGAATGTCCACAACCCATGAGTACATTCGAAGTCACGTGATCCCAGCTCAGCTGAAGATAGAAGCCCGAATGGTTTCACTGATCCCGTCATGGCAGGCTATGGTCTCGGCGAGGGGGGGGGGGTTCTGTCGCTTCATGGTTCTGCTGGGACAGAAACATTTGGGTGATGAATATGTATAACGTATATATATATATATATATATATATATATATATATATATATATATATATATATATATATATATATGTGTGTGTGTGTGTGTGTGTGTGTGTGTGTGTGTGTGTGTGTGTGTGGGTGTGTGTGTTTGTGTATGCGTGTCTGTGTGTGTGTGTGTGTACGTATATATATATATGAACTGTATCCATGTTGACAAATGTAGAAAAGGTATGAATGAGACTGGGTATCTTCACAATACGAGATGTATTTGACTGGTTTCGATTACGTCTTCATCAGAAATATGTATTTCTGATGAAAACGTAATCGAAACCGGTCAAATACATCTCTTGCATTGTAAGATATCCAGTCTCAACCCATACCTTTTCTACATATATATGTGTGTGTGTGTGTGTGTGTATGTGTGTGTATGTGTGTGTGTGTGTGTGTGTGTGTTTAACGTATATTTTCTATCTCTCTCTTTCTATCTATCTATCTATATGTGGGTGTGTATATATATATATATATATATATATATATATATATATATATATATATATATACATAGACATAGATAGATAGATATAGATAGACGGATAACATAATGATAATAATCATTATGCAATGGTAATAATGATTTAGTTTATTTCCATTTGTTACATTCTTGGTGTGACAAGCTTCCTTATTTTTTTTTCTAAATTGCCCCCTGTGTAAACCGAAATGGCTTGATTCCTTTCGGTTTATTATCCGTTTGAACAATGGCCGGGGTTGCTATCCACTGGCGATGCGGGATTTGAACTCGGGACAGCAAGATTGGTAGGCGAGGACGTCCCAACTGCACCACACATATGTGTGCGTGTGTGTTTACATATATTTACATACATATACATTATTTTTCATAATTATCTATCTTGTGCTATTCTAAGGGATAATGCCCACACAACAGAATAATACATAACTTCTATGTATGTATGTATATATGTGTGTGTGTGTTTGTGTGCGCGCGTGTGTGTGTATATATATATGTACATATATATATATACATGTGTGTGTGTGTGTGCTAAACTTCCTCAGTGGAGAAGCGTATCTCTCTTGAAATCCGTGCTTGTTATTAAAGGTCCCCCTTACCCCCCCCCCCCCTCTCCCCGCCCCTTCCCCCTTGGAACCTCCTGCATCCGCCACTGAATGCAATGCAATCTGTGAATGCAACCGAGTCTCAGCTGAGGCTGCCGAGTGCCGGGAGGAAAGGCCTTCATTCGGAAATTTAGCTAAAAAAAAAAAAAAAATGAAGAGCAGGATTTTTTTTTTTTTTTTTTTTTTTTTTGAGGGTGAAGTTAATTTCTATTCCCCTTCTTATTTGTTTGTTTTGTTTGTTAGCCCGATATTATTTTTGGTGGTTTGGTTATTTGTTTCAGGGTTGATGTTTAAGAATATATATATATATTAATATATATATATATATACATATATATATATATATATATATATATATATATATATGTATGTATATATATATATATATATATATATATATATATATATATATATATATATATATATATATATATATATATGTATATATGTATATATATATATATATATTTATATAATTATAGTAATAATAATAATAATAATAATAATAATCACATTGCTCCTTGGCTCCCCTGGCGGCCAAGGTCCCCGAAAGAGGAACCTCCGGCTTAAGGGGAAGAGAGTAAATGGTTACTTCAACGCTGACGCCGAGTTGGAAAATTAAAACTACAATGGCGAAGATACCTGGTGATTCTGTGAGCTCTTTTAAAATACCATTTTCGTTGCAAATTAGAAGTTAACGAGTTGAGATTTTACCCGGAATAGGAATGAAGTGGTTGCATGTGCGCATTGTTTACATCAATTGATCACTGGTTTCATATTGCATAAAAGCTCCACTGCGTATGAACCTTTACCTGACCTAACCTACCCACCTCTGTCCTAAAACAGCCGTTTTTGTGCAGCGCGAAGCCAAGAATGAACGAAAACGGTTGGGCACACCGTCTGATTTCGTTCATTCTTGGTTCATTTGGAATGCAGTGAATACACTGTCCCCCCGCCTTGGTTTCCAGCAGTTGGCTTGGTTTAGGCTTAGATGGCCAGCAGCTGACTCTGACTTGGGCTTAGATGACCAGCAGCTGAGTTGGGCTTAGTTTTAAATTACTCCATTTGTATAAGGTTAGAATAATGGGTAAGTTGCAATAGAATTATATATTTTCTACATTACGTATCGGTGCTCAGGTAAACATACAGCAAGCGAGGGACAAGAAGAGGAGGAGGTGGTGTAAAAAGTGGAGGAGTCTGAGCGAGAAAAGCAGTAGGTGGGGGAAAAGAAGAGAAAGACGAAGAGCAGGAGCCGAAGGTAAAAAAGATTGCGGAAGAGGAAGAATATGAAATAGAGGAAAGCGAGAAACAGTAAGAAGATAAGGTGGAAGGATAAGAGAAGGTGGAGTAGTGGCAGCCTAAGAGTCCCAGCAACAGCACTCCACCCTGCCGGTCACTTCCACCTAATCTGCATTTACTCCCGTATACCCCAAGCGTACTCTGTAGCAAGGTTGCCAACTGCCAAATGGCCTATTTTAGGGGCAATGTATTCTCTGGTGTGGCGTTAGAGCATTACAATTTGGCAGGCTACCTGTAAATACCAAATTTTGACATTGAGGAAACCAGTTGAAAATACTTGACTTACAGAGAAAATAGATGCGGAAACTCACGCAGTAGATTGATCACCTTTTGCCGTTTCTCGTAGCCGCTTCAGAATTTTTTCCTCTTTTTAAAGAATTGCTACTCATTTTGGGATGTTTCTAACACTTGATAACAAATAATTATTATCATGAATCAACTTTTCGTTTTGGTGAAGCAGTGTTTTCCGATCTCTACGACGCAAGTTTATGTTCGTTATTTCCCCTTAGGAATGCATGGATTAAACCGTTCCGTTACATAACCTGACCGAGAGGATGCTGCTATCATGTTTTTCTTTCTTTTCTTTTTTTTTTCTTTTTTTTTGGGGGGGGTGTAGGTAAAAATTAAACTGGCCATATGTGGATAAAATGACTTCAGATATATGTATAACACATACGCTATAGATAGATAGAGTATGAGAAAGAGAGAAAGAGATAGATGAGTATCTTGGTAGATAGATATTTATAGATATAGATATATACGATATAAACAATATCTGTTTCATATGTATTTTCATGCTTGATAGGTTCAATTATGTTAGGTCTTTATATTACCTAAACTACTACTCACCAACATATACGTAGACAAGTAGATGGCGTCTGTTTTGTTTTGTTTTTCTATTTCTCTCCTAAAGATGAATATCCTGCAGTGTATAATACAGGCTATTTAATGATAAAAGTAATGTGCGAGTGTACGTGTGTCGATATATACACATACACGTATACTTACATTCACTTCTTTGTTTAGCGATTCATTCCAGACTTTATTATATCGTTAGCAAACAGGTCGGGTACCACAGCCCAGTGAAGGGTTAGCAGATATGTTTTTTTTATATAACCAACACAGAACCTGTTATTGTAAGGAGAGAAAAAACAAATGTAATAAAACTTCGTCCTTTATGTGGTTCGAATCTTCAACTAGTTTGCTGTAGAAGAATAACGTGGTGCAGTTGCTGCCATGATCTTAAAGGAAAAGATTATTACATTGTTCGCAAGACGTGGAAATTCCATGGAAAAAATACTCCTTTCTCTCTCTCTCTCTCTCTATTCCTTCTACCTTTCTCCTCACCTCTCCCTTATCCTTTCCGTTTCCCTCAACTTTTCCCTTTCCTCGCCCTAGCACCATTTCTCTCTCCCAAATTTTCCTTAAGTTCACCCTTCCCTTCCTACTTTAAACCTTACATCTCCCCCCTCCTA
>NC_091580.1:12343761-12348761 GCF_042767895.1 Penaeus vannamei | reverse complement strand
GCCTGGGGACCATCGTAGCTCTTCCGATGTGCGGGCTGATCATCGCCGAAGTGGGCTGGCCGACGGTGTTCTACGTGAGCGGCTCGATGTCCCTGGTGTGGGTCGTGTTCTGGATGACCCTGATGCATGACACGCCCGAAGAACACCCGAGGATATCGCCGGAGGAGCGCCAGTATATAGTCGATGCTGTGAAGGCGGGGACGAACGCACGCAATAAGGTAAGCGTGTGGGAAGGTCAGAGAGAGAGGAAGAAGGGGGTGGAGGGAAGGAGAGAGAGAGGGGGGGGGGAGTGGAGAGGGGTGAAGAGAAGGAAGGAGGGAGAGAGAGAGAGAGAGAGAGAGAGAGAGAGAGAGAGAGAGAGAGAGAGAGAGAGAGAGAGAGAGATGGGGGGAGGAGGGGGAAGAGGGGGAGAGCGAAAAAGAAAGGGTGGGAGAAAGGGGGTGAGAGTAGGGATGTCGACATAAATTGTAGCAATTTTACAAATAAAAAACAATCTCTTGATGAATTACCTCATTATCCATTAATTTCCATAATCTTGCAATGTGTGCTCGCTAAACACGAATTTACTAACAACATATAAATTCTCTTCAGACAATATTGAAAAGTAGTTAACCATCACATTATATTTCGTTATCCTTCCAAAGACCAGCATTTTTTTAATTCATTCTTTATTTATTCATTTATTTTTTAGCAAAGGGAAAAAGATCCATGGCCTTTAAAATAAATTTCTTTTCTTCCTGCAGCCCAAGAAAACACCTTGGAAGAGCTTTATGCTGAGTGTGCCACTGTGGGCAACCAACCTGGCTCATGTGGGTAGTATGTTTGGCTTCAACCTGCTCTTGACGCAACTGCCTACATACATGAGTTCGGTTCTCGGGTTCTCTATCAGGAGTGTAAGTCTTCGCTGTTGGTCGTTCTCGTTATTATTTCTTTTCTTTTGAGGAATTTTTGTCACGGGTGGAAATTCTGGTTCATTTCAATCACTAAGGTGGAACGTGTATAGAGACAGGTAGATGTGTAAGTGAAAAGATAAAGAGATTCGTGGAAATCGAACTGACGATTTTCAGTAGAGATATAGTTTTCATTTCTACACTATACCGTGCACCGTAATCAAACCTATTACTTATTTTAAGAGAATTCCTCGACCAGCACTTTATATATACCATAATCCAGTGAATTATTTTCCGAAAGCAGCAGTTTCACAAACCTGTACCCTAGTAACATAAAGAATTCCGCCAACTTATTCTTTTCATAAAGTAGCAGTTTCTCAAGCCGGTGTCATATGTTCATTGCAAGCCACCGTTAATATTATTTATTTTATCTTATTTCATTTTACGGTGGCAATTGCATAAGCTTCTACCGTGTAAACCTCATAATCCACCAACTCTTACTATCAACTACGACCATTTGCTATTCACAAGACCTGCACTATTTATTCCACCATTTTTTCTAGGTAGCATTTTGACAAGCCTTTGTTATATCAACCCCCAAAACTTACGATCTTCACAATACCTAGTCCGCAAATTTATTTCAAATCAATATTTTCACAAACCATTTGTACCATATACGAATCCCAAATTCCACGAACTTTACACTGCTGCTCCCTCTCGGCCACAGAACGGCTTCCTCTCGTCGCTTCCCTTCCTGACGCAGTTCCTCGCCAGCGTGTCCTGCGGCGTCCTCGGCGACTGGCTCCTCACGCGCGAATACATCACCGTGTCTACTTCTCGAAAGATGTTTGCCTTCGTGTGTGAGTGACTTTCGTTGCTGTTGGTATTAGTATTAACAGCGTGAGTAATGATGGCTGTAATTACGTCCGCCAAAGGTTATATTTTTGGTAGGGTTGGTTAGGGTGGTTAGTTGGTTGACAGATAATTCAAAAAGTTAGGGACAGATTTTTGTGATCCTATTCGCGTTTAATTGTAGCCCTGTTAATTAGTAAAAGTAAATATTAAAGTGATCGGTTCGATGCTAAACCAAAATGTACAAATGTCGTGTTTTTTTCAGTTAATGAGATTTATGTGCATACATCATTGCCAAAAAATAATGAAATAAAATTGTACTTCTCCGTTTCCCCCTTGAATTAGCCCACATCATGACAGCCATCGTGCTAGTGACAGTCGGCTACGTGGGATGCAACGCCGCGCTCGCCGTTGCACTTTTCCCTGTCGCGACCGCTTTCTCAGGTGCTTACTGTTCAGGTCATATGCCCAACCACCTTGACCTCTCCCCGAACTTCGCAGGTAATATGTTCAGATGCTTAGAATTTACTTTTCAGAGAAGTTATTTTTTTTAATAATTTATGCACGCACACACACGCACACACACACACACACACACACACACACACACACACACACACACACACACACACACACACACACACACACACACACACACACACACACACACACACACAGAGTTCAGATACACAAACAAAAATGCGTACACATGTATGATATATATATATATATATATATATATATATATATATATATATATATATATATATATATATATATATATATATATATATATATATATAGAGAGAGAGAGAGAGAGAGAGAGAGAGAGAGAGAGAGAGAGAGAGAGAGCGAGAGAGCGAGAGAGCGAGAGAGCGAGAGAGCGAGAGAGCGAGAGAGAGAGAGAGAGAGAGAGCGAGAGAGAGAGAGAGAGAGAGAGAGAGAGAGAGAGAGAGAGAGAGAGAGAGAGAGAGAGAGAGAGAGAGAGAGAGAGAGAGAGAGAGAGAGAGAGGGAGAGAGGGAGGGAGAGCACACGTGTACGTAGATACGTAGATACATAAACTTGTTTGTTTAGTCACCACAAGCAAAGATAGCGCAGGGATGACATTTTTTCATGAGTAAATGAAAGTAAGTTTATGGTATCCGTCTTTGCAGGAACTATTCTGGGAGTCGGCAACAGTCTCGCATTCATGGTATCTATGTGTGTGCCCGTTATAGTTGGTGCCATGACACCTGATCAGGTAAGCCCCTTGAGGGTTTCTTAATTACCATTTACTGGCTTTCTGATAAGAACGGGGCGGCCATTCACGTAACCACACGCCGGTTTATCAGTGTTGTTCCGTCTGTAAATATGAGATGAAGTTTATTGTCGTATTGAGGTAATTTTGGTAATAGTCAAGATATTAGTAATTTATGGTTATGTTAGTGAAAATTATTATGAGAATATTGATGGAAATATAAAACTACTATGATGATACCGACAGTAATGATAAAAATAGTCTCGGTATCATGACATACGAATGGCAAAAAATATTAATTTCATGTGTCAGTTACCGATTCGTATGATGGCAAACACTTTTCTTTTCCTCTTCAACCAGAGCCTTCAACAGTGGCAGTCCGTTTTCTGGGTGACAGCAGCTGTTTACGCGGCCACGTGGTTGATCTTCGCTAATTTTGCGTCAACAGAAATCCAACCTTGGAATTTTGCCGAAGACGACGAGAAAACCGATATGGAGTCACAGAAATTCTTAGAAAACGAGAAGAAAGTCGAGATCGTGAAAAATGGAAGTGCCGATACGAAGGAAGTCTCTTGAATAATGCAGTAGTGGATAATGTGAACATGTGTAATGGTTGGTACGTTAACATCTTGATAAGATGTTTGTTTTCGTAGTCATTATATGTTTAAAAAAAGTGCCTTATTATTTTATTTTATTTTTTGTTAGTGGGTCTTTTCAAAGATGATACAGCAAGCGTGGTATGGTTTCAAAATTATCTCATCTCCCATACCCTGTTTTAGCATGCATTTGTCTGCCAATTTATCAGTCTGATTGTGTTGTGTTATTCGGTGCTCTCCTTTTGAAAATATACGGATTCAATTTTTCCTCAAGATTGATGTAACTATGTATTTCAAATATTCACTGTAGTAATATTTTAATGGAAAGGCGTCATGCATCAATGCCTAGTCAGAATCTCTACTGGAGCTTACATATTTTAACATGGTTTCATTAACAACTGACTTGGAAAGAAAAGCAAGGTCTCTCTGTATCGTTCACTTTCTGTTTATACTATTATATATAAAGATAGAATGTAATATTTTCATATTTGTCTATAATAAAATGTTAGTGTATGATGTGTTCTTTTAACAAAATGTATGTAATTATCTCTTAGGAAATCATCTTTTTATTTTTTCAGTATGTATAATCATAAATGAAATAATAACTAGCTTAGTAGCCATTGCATAAGGTCTATACTAATACAGAACAAATATTAGAAGCATCCGCCAGAGGACGCTCCTTGAATGTAAAGTATAAATGAAAGCCACTCAGTATCATAAAATATCTGTATTTAACAAACGGTGCAGTGAGAAAGACTGCACATAATACGGTTACTGAAGCAATGTATTGTATTACCTTTCAAAGGCATAATCAGATGACTAGTAATAATAATGATGATAATAATATTAACGACAGAATGCTAGATGCAATATACAGCTCTCATGAAGCACAAAGCATGCTCAGCACAGTGTTAGGAATACCTAGCCCCCCTAACTGCTCCATGTGGGGGTGGGGGGTGTCAAGACATGCAGAACTATAAGGCGTGTTTCTTTTTTTCTGAGTGGTAGTCTTCTGAATAGCTTCCGAATGTGCCAAGTGGTTGGACCACTCCAGCTGACAATCAGATACAAACAGGAGTCTATTGCTCTTTAAAAATACAAAAAAACAAAAACAAAAACAAACATGCCTTTCTTCTGATTGAAACACATTCCAGGCTCAGAGACCTGAGGATTATACACAGAACATGCCTGCACAACATATACTTCCTAACATATAATTTACAACCAATTATGCACATTTAAAGTTTTTAGGATATAAATGTACAATGTTCAAATGATGATCTACGCCCAATCCACAATAATGTTACCAAATTCTAAATTATTGCATTCCAAATACTTTACAAAATAACAAACACACTCCCCACATTACTAATCTTGTTAAAATGTACTAAATTTAATACTTCACTACCTATAGTCTTTATAGG
>NC_091580.1:12323761-12336261 GCF_042767895.1 Penaeus vannamei | reverse complement strand
ACAAACGTTATTAAGTAGTTCATGTATTATACAAGGATTTCACTCTTGCTTCACTAAAAGTCACATCCATGTCACTAGAGTCCATTGTCCTTTGGGATACATCTTGCTGTGCCCAGTCACATACATGCTATCTTCATCATCTAGAAACAAAAGTTTGTGGTGTGTACATTCCATTATGACATAATGTGTAGTGTCACTTTGTACAAAAATTGGTGTTAATGACCATCCGCTTTGAGTCTGCTTGGGGTACATCTGCAGATCTTTGTACTGGACTTCCCATCCTATGCACAGAAGCCAAGAAATTACTTGAACATTAAAAATAAACTTGGCAAATGGCTTTTCCTCTACACTTAACAGAGAAGAGCCTTTGGAACAAAAGAAAATTGCTGCTGAGTGGTACATTCACTAGTAATGCCACTCGATCATGCAAGTAATCCTAGGAAATCTGCGAACATATAGCTCTAAAGTTAAGAATTTCCACATGGAAACAAACCTCGCATGCTTGATGAGACACTCTCCTAACCCAGCAACAACTTTCATTCATAAAGCAAAGCCAAATATGAACTGAAACAAGACTCTACTTCTCAGAACTTAAAAACTGCAATACACTTCAGCCAATAAATGACTCTCCTTTCATTTCAGCCCTTCATTTCTCAAATCTAACTCCAATCATTTTACCACAATGGCACATTTTTTTCATAAGCCTGTTCACCCCTGTGTATTCATTCTCTGAAATATTTTACTTTTGCAAAGCAAATCATTCTAATTATTCTGTTAGAAAATCTGTTACAATTTTGAATGAATGATAATGAAATCTGCTTATTTTTTCAAAGATTCCTTCTCATTCTTCTGGAAATTTCTGCTTCAGGCAAATGTAACTACAGCTCTATCTATCAGCTACCTACTGTCTATATACATATATAAATATATCCATCTAAACATACTGATAATACATATGAACACTTTAAACCAATTGTGATCAACTATGTAAAATATGCCATACTGATGTTTCATAAAATAATACATATTTAATTGCCACATTCTGGTTAACGGACTTCAAACGTGTATTTTAAAAAATGAAGGGAAATCAATCCTCAATATATGATGAATCACATACAAAACCATTTTTTAAATTAAAAACCCTAAATTGTAGAAAATTCTCTTTCCTAACTTAAAATATCTTATATACAAACCTACCACTATTAAAATATAAATACATAAATTATCAAACATTAAAACTGTGATAGTAACAATAAAATAAATCAAGATACTGTTGAATACGTACAAGAATCAACACAATTCATTAAATAAAAACAGTGCAAAATCTTAACAGATGGGACCTTTGACAAATAAATGGAAGTAAAAGCAAATAATGCCAATATCATTAGTAATAATAATAACAAAAAGAAAAAAAAACATATACCCCTTTTATGTTCATATGTGTGCAACTGTTTGTGTCAAATCACTGAAAATATACCCATTAACTTTGTCACTTCACATTCATACAGCATGAAGCAGGAAAATGAATGAAAATGAAAGAAAAAAAAGGGAGTAACCAAAGAGTTGATTCTTACAGAGCAAGATATAAATGTTTTGATATCATGCCTTTATTCTGGCTATGCGCAACTTTGATGTCATTGCCAATGTGTTTTGTGAAATGTTCTCTATTATTACTACTCATTTTCTGTTTTGTTCTGTTTCATCTTTTCATTTAGCAGTTTATCAGCATGAAGCCCGATTAGACTTTATGTGTGGGTGTGGGAGCTTGAGTGTTTTTTATGTGAAAAAGGAAGGGCGGGTGAGGGAGGAGAGAGGAGAGGGGGCGGAAGGAGAGAGAACAATGAACTGCATTACACATTTTCTGTTAAATAATACACATTCATTGCTCTTCTCATTGAAAAATAGATAAACATGAAACACTTATACATATCACCTATACATATGCATGTCATGTCTGTATTCTACCAATATAAAAATCTCACTTTAAGAAGAGGATAAGTAAAGCTTCACACATACAAACACACATACATATTATGCACATTTTGTGTGTGTATATATATATATGAATTTATATACATATGTATAAATATGTACATATATGTATATACATGTATGTGTATATATATATGTATACTTATATATGTTTATGTATATAAACATGTATATATATGCATTTATATAAAATTCATATATATATGCCATATATTCCATATAGATCATATATATATATATATATATATATATATATATATATATATATATATATATATATATATATATATATACATATACATACATATATATATATATATATATATATATACATATATATATATATATATATATATATATATATATATACATATATATATATATATTTATATATATATATATATATTTATTCATACATATACACATATATGCATATATATACATATATATATATATATATATATATATAAAATCTATACATAGATGCTATGTATATCATATATATACATATATACATATATATATAAATATAAATATTATATATATATATATATATATATATATACATATATATACATATATATATATATATATATACATTATGTATATACATATATACATATATATACATATATACATTATATATATATATATATATATATATATATATATATATATATATATTTATATATACATTATATGTATATACATAAATATATATATACATAAATATATATATAACATTATATATTCACACAATATATATATATATATATATATATATATATATATATATATATATATATAGATATAGATATGTATATATTCATATATACACATATATAATATATATAATATATATAGATACGAATATACATGTATCTGTAAATATAAATTTATATACTGAAATATGAAATAGTCAAACTACTCAGAACATGTAGAAACAAAAGAAAAAATTCCAAACATATTAAACATTAACATATGTGTATGTGTATATGCACACATGCATGTTAAATGTTTATCATTATTCTTTGGGAAACAACAAATGATGAACTACTGGTCCACAATAATGGCTAACAGACAACTAAAATTTTAAAGTGTCATTCACAGTCAACCCAAAATCATAGGTCAATATCATATGTGTCCAGACATTAGTGTTATATGGTTCATTTTGCAATTTACTTGTTTGAATAACAAATCTTTCCCAACTACCAATTTCAAGAGTTAAGTCTCCTTCACATTTTTTGTTGTTTGTTAGTAAGTACAACAATTTTAAAAGATATGTAACACTATGGCCAGTGTAAAAAGATGCTACTTTGCAGCTGATAAGGATTTACTATCTTAAATACACAACAAACTATTGCTGCTTCTCTTTAAACACTTATCTTCCTATTACACAGATTTCCAGTGATATGCACAATGTTAAAGTGGACAAGTACACTCTAGGTGGACAATCCAGAGGAAGTGAGACATATCCATAATCATTCTACCAGACAATCTTTTCTCATTGAACAATTAAGCTACAATACAGTTCCCTTCTTTTGACAGAACACCTGAAGCACTCCCCTCCCTCACCAGACTTCTAAATTCAATGGTCAAGGAAGGAGTGATTGTAATCTGAAACTTTCAGACTGGGAAATGGTATCAAAGTCTTCCATGCTATACACAAGTTACACATATGTAAGAGAGTACTTGTATACATTATTTTATATCACATACAAATTTACATTTATCAGTGTATACCTGCATTCACTCATTCATTCTTGAAGACATGCACACAATGCAAAGGCATTTATGCACATATGTGTATAGATATATGTAGTTAAGAGGGAGTCTAGCATAGAATGATATGAATATGCATACAAAGATACAGTATTGTAGAGAAGAGCAGAAATGGTATCTGTGTGTGTTCATGGCCATGTAAAAACTACATAAAAATCTTTTACTTGCACTTTCTACAGGTACAAAGATGACAATTAAAAAAATCAACCCTATAAATAACTGCCAGATTGACGTCAACAAATGAGCAACATAAATTACTTCAAAGTAATGTTTTTTTGGTGTTATACATACCTCATTATAACAGAGTGCACAGTTGCTGAGCCTATGAGCTACTACCTATGTATGGAGAGAAATGTGCATTCTATACTCATTCACACATGCCGCTTTTGTGTCACACATGACTCTCACACAGACATGCAAATATAGACCGTATCTCTTCTCACAGTATTCTATTGGGCGTAGCATACGATGGATGTCTATCTTTAAGGAATTGAACACAGTTAATCACAAGGTCTAATAATCTTCTCCTCTGTGGCATTGCATCTTAGCACTTGAGGTCATCATGAGCACCCAAGTTGGCAAGAGTCTTCTTGATGCGCAATGCAGTCAGTCGTGCTGCTGCATTGTGATACCAACATTCTTTCATAAGCTTGCTCATCACTCGCAGATCCTGTAATGTCAAGGATTTTATAAGACCAGGACATCTTCACATATTCTAGCTGGTAGATAAAGGAAAAGAAGGCAAATATGCAACAGTATATTATAGATGGTCATTTGTGTGTGGGTGTGTGTGTATATCTGTATTTGTAAGTGTGTATTTGTGTGCATGTTTTTGTTTGTGCGTGAATTTGTGGGTGCATGTATTTGTATGTGTGAGTGTGAGTGCGAGTGTGAACGTGAGTGTGAATGGGAGTGTTTGTATATGTGAATATACAAAACATTTAACACAATAAGCTTTCAAATTATCAACACAATCATAATGGGACTCTACTAGCCCTACTAAGCTAATGGGCATTGCACACACCCAATTGCACAAGTATAAAAAAAAAAGTTTGCAAGCCCTTTATCTCTCATGCTCTCAATGCTTTTTGGCTATGACACACACTTTTTTTTCTTCTATTTATGAGGCTAAAAACTGTAAGATAACTTTTGACAGGCTGCCTCTCCTTAATGATCACTAACTTGGCCAAGCAAGTATATAACAATTTACCAAACACAGGTAAGGAAGTATCCATGCACAACCCATGGACACTTTACACCTGTCATTTGGGCCTAGTTTTCAACAACAGGATTAGACATTATCCAGAATAAATGTGTTAAATGTTTCAGTGAGGAGGGAGTAAAAAACATGTGAGAATGTAAAATCTTACTAAATGTGCAATGAATGAATCATCTTACCTCACAGGACTGCCACTTATTTGGTATGACTGGTCGTTGCTTGTATATACAAACCACTTTTCGCATCTCATCAATGGTTGGGTCATTAGGAACCATGTCATAATATGGTAACTGGTATTCCTCACATCCACCCCCTGTTAGAAAAAAAAATAATAATAATAAAATATTTATATTAAAAGATTAAAAATAAAAAATAAAGATAAAAATACACATCCTCACAGCCAATCTCTCTTTAAGAAAAAAAAATTATAATAGTAAGAAAACAAACAAACAAAAAATAATATAAACCTTAATCTCATTTTTATACCCCCCCTCTCTCTCTCTCTCGAACAAAAAACAGACAGATATTAAATTTTCATCTTAAACAAACTGAAATAGAAATTAAATTTTACCTGTGTTACATCTCCTAGCAATCTCCCAATAGACAAGACCAAGTGCATAAACATCTGCACGTTTGAAGGAATCAAAATGATTCATGTTCATTGACTCGTCCAGACACTGTAAAAGAAAACAGAGCACTTTTGAGAATTACATCACAACGTATTAAGAAAATTTTAAAAACCTTTTTTTGAGAACTTAAGAATTGCCACGACTTTTACACTTAAAAATACATACAGCCTAAAATACAGATTTTCTAACCTGCAAGGAAAATGGCTCAAACAGTAAACGACCAAAAAGTGGTATTAATACAAAGATGACATAGTAAACAGAACTACTTTTTCAATAGCTGTCATGGCTTCATTATTTCTTGGAACTCGTACAGGAACCATATTCTTGGCAAATGATATCAGTAGTAGACTTTTTATTATAGATATACCATCAGTACTTGCTAACTCTACCTTCATATAAAATGCATAATTACCAGAAAACTTATAACCACCCACCTCTGGAGCAAGATATCGTTTTGTTCCCACCCTGTTGTTGGGGACAATATCAACACTGTCTGTGGCTGAGTCATATCTGACTGCTAAGCCAAGATCAGCAATGGCACAGTTTCCATTGGACTTGACCAGAATATTTTTACTCTTTAAATCTCTGTGAGCAATGGCTGGCTTTCCTGCATGAAAAAAATAAGAGTTATTATGCCTTATTTTTGACGATAGACAAAATTACTGAATAATGTCAAAATGAGCTACAACATTCTACAATATTCTTGTTCTACCATTAACCTCTACAATCTGGATGACGTCATGGAAAAATCTTGGTCGAGGGCTAGGTCACATGAACATGCCTGGCATCAGACAAAATGGCTATGAGCTGGGTTATGTGAACTTGTCATCATGAGCAAAGGCCAGGGTGACAGAAAAGACTTGCCATGAGTACACAAACCTCTTGGTGTTTAGAATGGGGCTTTTGCATTATTCCCATTGAAAAACCAATGTGGAATGTAAGGTGCATAAGCTGTGATTGGAAGAGCGTCAGCTCCAAGGAGGATGCAATTTCCATATTGCACTTTGTATTCCTGGCCTTTTTTTTTTTTTTTTTTCTTTTTTTTTTCTTTTTCTTTTTTTTTTCTTTCTTTCTTTCTTTCTTTCTTTCTTTTATTGAGTTATTTACTCCACAATTAAGTGATATGGAGTTTGTGCAAGGAAAATAAACTATTACCATCTAGATAAAGCAAATCAAAAGGTGAATATGGCCATTGGAAAATGGAAAAAAGGGAGGCACAGAGTATTGTACGCCTGGGATATTGGCCCCTTACATAACCCACTGCCATCATTTTCGGGACTGTGATTTCCATGACGCAACTGGATCTGACGGATTAACTCTCACAAAGAAATCAGAAATTAATTCAACATAGGTGATGTTAGATACTTGGGAGCCTAGGGGTTACATCCCTTCAGGGGTCCCTACATTAGGTTCTATGAAAAAATATGTCAAAATAAGAACATCCATTTGATTATCTGAATCTAAACAAATATTTTTTTTGCCTATGAAGAAAAATTTCAAGTTCCTGTTAATCAATGTCATTATATTCTACACTGACTAGAAAGTATATCACTTCTGTGAGAAGATTACATTATACAGGAGAAGAGACAAGGTTTCTGTGTGCAAAAAACATTTTTCTGCTTTGTAGGAATTCAAAATAGCAATAACTGAGTGGATTTGAACTGCCTGTTATGTAAAGAAATCTATAAATACTGAAACCTTTACAATGGAATTTTACAGGAGCATACCAACATCGAAAAGAAAAAAAATCAGGTGAAATTTTAAATTATATTGAAATAATTTTTTGGATAGTTTTAACCTATTTTTTGCATCAAAACTGATAACTACACAGGACTGGGTATGAGAAAATGGATACCCACTAGCAGCAGAAAGCCTTAAATAAAGGCACTTGGTCACACAGATGTAATATAGTCCTACCTTTATTTCCCATGATATCCATGTGGAGATGTGCCAAGCCTGTTGCAATGGATAAAGCCATTCGTATCATTCCAGATGTCTCAACAGTATAGCGCATCAAGTAGTCAAACAGCGAACCCTTCTCATGATAGTCTGTCACAAGCCAAAGCTGTGTCCATGTTCCATTATCTGTTAAAAGATTTATTACTTTATCATTGTCTGGAATACTTTCCTCGTACTGGCATTCCTATGTCCACTTTTCCTAACGAAAATGTAATATCTTGAAATTCTAGAAAAATAAAAATGTACACTATACCTAAATTCTATCAATTCCCAATTCTGCAACACTAAGCATTTCAAGTAAAATAAGGTGAATCACTAAAGGAAGAGTATATAAAGCTGAAAAAAAAAGAATCAGCACTTAACACAG
The DNA here is from genome assembly GCF_042767895.1 of Penaeus vannamei. Lineage (NCBI taxonomy): Eukaryota > Metazoa > Arthropoda > Malacostraca > Decapoda > Penaeidae > Penaeus > Penaeus vannamei. The sequence continues at coordinate 12,328,313 of NC_091580.1, read as the reverse complement.
CACACCCATTCATCATACCTTTATTATCTGCTGCAATGAAGCCAAGGATGTTATCATGACGCAGCATCACTGTTTGGTAGATCTCCACTTCACGGAACCAAGAACGCTCATCTCTGAGTGAGATTAAAAAACATATCTTTATGCAGTTCACTTTCTCCTAATCTTTACCTCTAACCATTTATAATGTATAAATTACAGGAGTGATTTTAGTATAAGGATTAACTTGAAGGTAAAGCACACACAAAGAATTTTATACAAGCCATTCTGTTGTCTTAACCATAATTAAATAAATATACATAACTATATACATAAGATCTAGCTTCTTTCAAGTCACCAATGCAGACTTACCTCGAAGAAAATATTTTTACAGCTACATATTCTCCTCGCCATCTTCCACGCCACACTTCTCCAAAACGGCCTTTGCCAATGATATCAATTAACTGTATCTGACGTGCAATACTTCGCTGCACTAACAAAGGCAAACCTGTGCACAGGGAGAGAAACTGCCATTAAATGCAAAAATCCTTTACAGTGCAAGATTTTCCACATTCTTCTAACTTTAATGATTAATTCTATACTGAAACACTGGCACAATAAATAAATAAAAATCAAAAAGAGAAAAAAAAAGTACAGAAAAAATTGAGATACATCCTCAACACAGCAAGAAAATACAGAAGAATAAACAAAAAAGACTTCAACATCCAAATGAAAATTCTTAGTGCAAAGTAAAAATTAGCATTACAAAGCAATCAAAAAAATACTCTTCTATTTATATACTTTTGTTGTAAAATATTGACAATAACTCCTCCAAGTTGGAGAAATGAAAATCTTACCAGAGCCTGACCCACTTGAGGTTAAATCCATGAACTCTCGTATAGGTGTATGCGAGCCCATGAGTGGAACTTCCGATCGATCTAAAATTGACTCTACGTCTGGGAAACCATGTCTGATTCTTTCTGTGCGTTCCTGTTGGTAAGGAGGTTCCTGATTCAATATCAATTTCCTTTTTCTTTGTATAATCTAAATACCACTAATATAAATAAATTAAAGTATCTCTAAATCTTTGAAGAATTGACCCCTTGAAGGTTAGCATGTACAAAACTACATATCTGTTAATAATCTTTGTTGTACAGCTCCATTTTCAACTTATGTGTTGTATAATAATTAACCACAGTAACTCCCCTGTACTTTCTTCTATTTACTAATAACTGTGACACTATGGATGAGTTACTTGAACCTGACCATCAGGGGGTCAAAGAACAACCAATAACCAGAAATTAAATAAATAATACCTGTCATACTTAATAAACCTAACTACACATAAATCACAATAGATGTAATAATCAACAAGGGTGATTAATCATTAAGAAATTATAAAAGATCGGTGTCATTTTTTTTTTCCACAACAGTTTGGACCTATACATACATACTTAAACAAACATTCATATGCATAAGTGCACACAAACACATACACACTTGCTCACATGGTTTGTATGATGGGAAACTTGGGAATTTCCAACAACAGCAACCCCATCAACTTAGTACATATGAACATTGCTGATCTTACCTTGCGGTGATGCCAATAGCATAAAAGAGCCACCAGGACGGCTGTCAGTAAGACGCACAATGCCACGGCAATTGCTAATGCTGGATTCCATGTCTGCCAACTTGATGTTCGGTCTGTACATTCCACATATATTAATAAATATTACTATATGTAAACAAATTAACAAACTAGAGTTTATGTAAATCTTTACTTTACATTACATATATTAAAAAAAACTATAATCAAATATATAATCACAAGATAAAACAGAAAACTGTTAGTGAAACAAAAGGAGAGACAACAGAGACTGAGAGTAGAGTGTGAGAAAAAAACATGGAAAATGCAAACAATTATCTTTAAATCATATTAGAAGAAATCATAAGCAAAATTTCCTTTATATGAAAAACAGACAAGGACAAATTAACCTGATGAAAGAAAACTTGTGTTATGTTACCTGACTTTTCTCTTTTTTTTCTTTTTCTCTTTTTTGTTTCTTAGGAGAGACAAAAACAAATTGCATGAGCATAGTTGTTTGACAAATACAGAAGGCAAACTAGCAATCCTACAAAGCTTCTTCAAGAATCCTACTGCATAGCAACACATGTTACTGTCTCTCAGTGGCTTACTTATCAAATGATGAAGAATTAAGAGAGAAAGAGATTAGGGGGAAAGAATCCGAGACATTTGAGACAAATAAAAAGATTGTTCTAGTAGTAATCATATCACCTGTAAAGTATGAAACACAAGCACAGAGATGTATGATCTATCATTTATCTAATGCCATAATGACTACCATATATGTTGGACTAGGAGAGTCAGTTGCAATTTTCTTTTTGATATAAACCCTACAAGTACTTGGTTATTTAACATTTTACTTGTTGGAACATGAAATCATCAGCCTCAGTACATCACACCAGGAGTTCTAGTAACAAATCTCATCACATCATGAATTCAAGGTTGTTGCTGATGAAAATAAAATCTTGAGGTAAAGAAAACCAATTAAAGAAACAATTCCTTTAGGGATATAAAATCATCTCCAGCACCAACAATACTATTACTAAACTCCTGTTTACACAAAATTGAATACAACACTGATAAAATTTTCAATATACTTCTTTCTTAACCTTCTGCTCATTTGTGGGGAAAAAACTGTAAAGAACTTATCAGGATGACAAATATTGACTGCATGTTTTGGTTTAGTTCTAGGGAAGACAAACAATAACATACTAAAACAAGACAAATTAGACTTAAGATAATGCAAATAATTAAGCTTGGGACTAAAAGAAACAATATCCTTCATTAATCTGTCATTTTACTAAAAACATCCCAATCAATTCAGCTTGTAACAAAGAGGGGAAGGCACAGTAGATAAAGGAATAAAATTTGCTAAAGGAGGCACAGAAGAAAAATAAGATCAACTCTTCAGCACTGCATATGCACAGGATAAGAAATAAGCATTCCATTGGTCTACATTAGTGCATAATTATTTCAGCTCAAATAAATATACCTAAGATATATTCATATTATGGATCCAAGGGATCTAAACCACAGAGTTGGCCACAGTAAAGGCTATGTTTGCTCAGTCCTCTTTTAGTGATTTCAATTGTTTGCTGCACATCCCTCTTTCTAGACCTTTATTTACAAGTCTAATGAAATAATAGTTCCCAGCAAATTTTGGAAAGCTATGAAAACAAATATGCCAGTTGCCTGTCTTCCTGGCCTTCCATTATTTCAGCTAGCTAGTGACAATGAGATAAAATGTACTGTCTAATGCCAACAAAAAAATGAAAAAAAAAATGATGTTAAAAGTCCTAACAGCATTAATAATAATAATAATAATAATAATAATAATAATAATAATAATAATAATAATAATAATAATAATAATAATAATAATAATAATAATAACAAGGATAAGGATAATTTAAAAATGCAAATAACTAAAAGGCACTTTAAATAAATTTCTATATGTCTACATGAAATTATTTTTTGCAAAGATACCAGAGACAATGAACTAAATAGTATTTATCTAATGTTAAAAAATAGACAATAACTAGGTAATCATATGTATCCAATTACTATTGTACATATGAATATGCACTATAGTGTAAGTAAATAAGAATGGGATATACATATATAATTTTGAGACAGATCTTAATTGCTTAATATCAAAAACATAGTTAAATTCAATGCTCTACGTAAAAGATGACTTGGGTGAAAAAAAATCTCATTTATTATATATAATTTTAACACCTTTGAAGACAACACATTTTTTATGATCCATTCGACATAAAGCCAACACTCTTTGGTACAAGCTGTAGATCATACCTATAGTGTCAAAGTTGTACATATCTTAAGACATGGAATTCATCCATTCATAATACAAAATGATGTAAAATTGCCTTCATGAAGTCAACACTGTCACCCTGAACTGCAAAGCCATACTTTCTGCAGACAGCTGTGCAATAGTTTGTGTAAAAAAGTTAGCTATGTGCAAACCATAAATGTTAAATATCTCTGAAAAGCCAAGGCAGTCACTGGGATTTCTATAGAACTCAAATGGATTCATCATTTGTCAAAACAAACCAAAGAAAGAAATTGAAACAGCCTTAGAGAACCAAATCTCTGCTTCTCTGACTTAGAATAACATATAAAAAAAACAATCACACGCCCGAAAAAAGAAAACCACAACACTACCACTGACAAGGAGTAACAAACAAAAATGTATTTCCAATGCAGTAAATAGGTCAAAATTACAGCCATTGTTCCTCTAGGAGATAAAAGCATACAAGCTGGTACTGTATAACTATTACTAAATATACATGACAATAAAAGAGAGAAATAATGACAATGACCATAACAAAGAAAGAAGGGAATCATCAATAATCAAATTGAAGCATACATAATATTAAAACCTCCAAAATTCAGCAGATGACTGCAACATGATGCATCCTTGGATAAAAGCATAATTTTATTTTTTTATATTCATCACAAGCAGACAATAAC
>NC_091580.1:12311261-12316261 GCF_042767895.1 Penaeus vannamei | reverse complement strand
TTCGACCATATCACCTTTATTTTCTTAACATTTCAAAAGATAAATCCAGAATTATTTGCATACCCTGTATGAATGAACTTCATTAATATGTTTCATTAAATTGATTAAAATATTTCAGTGATAAGAAAGACAAAATATTGTTATCTTAAAAGTTTCAATAAAAGGCATTCCCTTCTCCTTAAATGACCATCTTTTAATAATCTTTGAATTCTTAATTACATCAACACATTCATAATATAAACTGTGAATCCAAAATATTGTAACTTTGCTCACTACATTCATAATAAAGATGCCACATGTAAGTAAAGTCTGACAGTACAAGGACTGATCGCATTTCCTCCCATACATGCCTGTTGCAGTTACACTTCCCAAACACAAATCATGGGACAAATTGACTCAGGTAAGACGCTCAAAACTCCCCAATCTCATCTCACCTCGTTTCCGACCAGGGGTAAGTCTGTCACCAATATCGCATTGCGTGCTGTTGAACTGCACATTACACATGTCATGATAACAGCAGCAGTCAGTCGCATTTATTGTTTCATTCACGATATGGTTGCCTTTGCCACAGGTGATGCGCCTCAAGTAATCCCTGAAAGCTCTGCAGCCTCTGTGAGACAATTATTTCTATGTGATTGCCTCTCATCTTTTGCTTAGTGTTTAGATGCATATTAAAATGCAATGCAACAGAGCATTACTGCATAATCAAAACTATATACAATACCATCTTCCATAACCCTAGCAATTGAAAAGGGTTTACTGCATACAGACCATACTATACTAGCAAGCAAAAGTAAGGAAAATGGAGTAAAAACGATTAGGAAAATGTTTAAATTAATAACAATAGATATATTACTTAAGAGAATATTACCACTGTTTAAGCTAAGGAATAATAATCATCAGTTCTTAGTTTTAATAAGCATAGTTCATCTAACAAAATAAGGCTTATAAAAAAAAAACTACTGGTAAATAATGCTGATCTATCCTACTGACTAAACACATACACAACAGCAATATCTTATTCCAACTGAACAAAAAATCAAACAAATTATACATATCAGTACAAATATGTCTGAACTCCCCACACAGTCACAAAATTAAAGCAACTACAATACAGTATATATTCCAGCAATTTGCCAGTGGGAGGTATCCTGCTTGTTGGTCTACCACAGGTCAACTTGTGCAATCTTCCATTGTGGCCAAGTTCATATGCACTGGACTTAAATTTACAAATAAAATGTTTTTCTCATAATGCATAACTGTTAACTTCCACCAGTCTAAAAGAGTGATATTTTTAGACTCACTAACAACTCTTCTTCAGTAGCTAATAAATTCGGCTGAAACACTGGAAAATGTCAAATTCACCAAAACCAAAGACTATGATGGATGTTATAAGAGAAGAAAAAAACAACCTAATTATAAAGTGAGCTTAGGATATTTTGGAGAGAGAGGAAAAAAATTGGGAGCCACATTATTTTCAAAGTACCAGGCATCCTCCTTTTAAGTTTTGAACATATGAATCAGAAGAGGGGCAAGAGATGGTAAGATAAACTGAGGGTACACTACTCAGCCAAAACCTACCTGGGGTTTTGTATTCGGGAGGAAGGGTAACCTCTCGGTTGCAGAAGTCTGCATCTCCGCAACAATTAACAAATTTGTCGTGGTTGAGTGTGTTCATACATACTAAGGGTCTTGACTTCGGTTGTAACTGTGCCTTCCAAAAGCAGTTCCTAGGTTGGGTGTAGGAGGGAAAGACATTTACAATACACCCCCACATATAGTCATACAAACATTATGCACACACCAAACGTACACCCACACCCATACACGCATACATTCACTTATGCACAAATGCTTATCAACCACAAATCAAATATTTAATAAAACTCAGTCACCCATCAAACATGCTAAAAAGGGCCACCCACATGTGGTTAGCACAGATTATTTTCCTGTAAGCCTTACATAATTAACAGTAACTTAGTGTTACAAATAAAAACAAATGAAATAAAATAAAATAAAAACATTCACAAACTCATATAGGTCAATGTATGCATTCAAATTTCATTTCCAGTTTCTTTTTCATAATTCTGAATTATATCATACTTTCAATAAAATAAAGTTATTCATAATTATTAATATAATAGAAGCAACACAACACCATCAATATCAAAGGTAATATAAAACTCGCCCATTAGTATAATAATTATTTCAAAAGTAAGATAGTAACAATCATAATACCAACAATGTTGAAATTCAAAATGAAAAAAAAGAACTTTAAACAACCATGTTCACAGTACTAATAAAGATATAAATATAATATAAACAACAATAACATAATATTCATGGTAATGTTATAATGATAAATCCAACATTCATAACAATAGCAAAAATAGCAGTAATCATGAAATATATGCAATTATATCAATTTGATATTTCTTTTAAATCTTAATTCTTACATAGGCAAAGGCTATTACTTAAATATTTGCCCTAATACATGCTTTCTGAAGTATAACTGCTGTTAATTACATTTGCTACTGCTATCAGTCCACTTAAATTGTGTTTTAGTTACATTTGAACTTGTAAATACTGCTTTACTTAAATCTATTACATAAAACATTTTTTTTTTATAAAAAAAAATACATGTCGGTGTGTGTGCGCGCACACGCGCGCGTGTGTGTAACTGGCATTATTAATAGGAGTTTTAAGATTTTATATCACTAATACTTGTAATTGGGAGAAAAATTAACCAAACTATAACTGCTTCTCTTAAGAAATTTGAGATACAAATTAACTGATATCTATACTACATCACTTTAACTCTTACATCAAAGACCTCCCTAATGAACTATGAAATATTCTAAAACATACACATTGACTTATCTTAGTTTACTTGTACCCTGAATCCTGTATTCCTGACAAAATGTGCGTGTATTTTTTTCCTCTGATTCTACTGAACTTTCAATATTTTCTAAAATCGCATCTTTATCTCTCATATATTCAGCCCTGAACCACCTATTATTAACTCCTTGAAAGTAAGTCCAAGAAAATCCTGAATACAGACACACCTTATATCTAACTTATCCAACCATACTTGAAGAGGCTCCTATAGTAGAATAAATTTACATAATGGTTTCTTTTTAAAAATAAATATATATGTACGCCCATATACATACACATATATCTCTACCTATATATCTATATGTAAGTATATAAGAACTCCTATACCAAGAGCTATAATCACAAAAGACAAATATATACTTATACATATATTGCACATATATATACATAGATATATATATATTTATACATATACATACATAGATATATATATATTTATACATATACATACATAGATATATATATATTTATACATATACATTCATATGTATCATTCATGCATATTCATATATATACATCTTTATCCATATATATACATACATACATACTTCTACATATGTGCACATGTATCTATGTATATGTATGTATGTATGTGCATATATATATATATATATAAATATATATATATATATATATATATATATATATATATATATATATATTTATATATTTATATATATTTATATATATATATATATATATATATATATATTTACACATATATATTTATATCAATATATATATCTATATCTACATCTATATATATATATATATGTATATATAATGCTTTTATGCTTTTATATATATACATATATATATATATACATATATATATATATATATATATATATATATATATATATATATATATATATATATATATACATATATATATATATATCATATAATATATATATATATATATATATATATATATATATATATATATATATGTATATGTGTATATATGTATATATAATGCTTTCATGCTTTTATATATATATATATATATATATATATATATATATATATATATATATATATATATATATATATATATACATACATATATATATATATATATATATATATATATATATATATATATATATATATATATATATATATATATATATATATATATACTTGTGTGTGTCCATGTGTGTGTGTGTGAGTGTGTACAGGTGCATCTATGTATATATATGTACACATATACATATGCATCATATACATATATATGTACACATATACATATGTATCATATACATATATATATATATGAACATAGGTATATAATACATCATATTTACATCATCCAATTTCATAACTTATACATACATATGACATAGGCATAGTTGATATAACTTACATATAAATTATCAAATTTAATGCTCTATACGATCCATGCACTTAAAACCTACTTTTTTAACATGAGGGTAAAACAAAAATCCTACTTATTAGTACGATGGGGCAAAAAATGATAGTACTTCTATCACCTAAACAATTTTCACAAGTAAAAAAAAATATTATCTATGAATAAATAAAACTTATGAAATTCTAATCTAAAGATGTACACTTTCTCTAAGCAACAAACAACCCTCCACTAAATACTAACTTAAATGTCTAAGTCCTAAATCTTCTGACACTTTGTCATCATATAAAGAGTACAACTGCTTTCTTGTATATACCAAGTTTTAACCCGAAGACATGTCTATGCATACATACATACATACATATATATATATATATATATATATATATATATATATATATATATATATATATATATATATATATATATATATATAAGTATATGTCCATTAATCTGAATGAATGGTATTTTGATGTGTTGATGTACAATACTTACATCAAGAAGAGCAAAAACAGTATATCAATTCCCTTTTTGATAATATATACATAATTCTCTTTGTAAATTGTGCCTTACTCTATTAAGATCAAAATTTTGTCAGACAACTTCAAAAGAATCTAGGTATAATATCCTTTTCTGATGATGCATATATCTCTGATAATTGCCTATTCATCATCATAGCAAAAGTCTACTTATACTTACTCTCTAAAATACAATCATAGAACAATCGTAT
>NC_091580.1:12306261-12308761 GCF_042767895.1 Penaeus vannamei | reverse complement strand
ATAAGAGATACTCTACCATTAAAGTTCTTAATATATTCATAGAAAGAACACTTGTAGAAATGCACAATATATTTAATGAATTACATAATATATATTATATATATATATGTATTATATATATATATATATATATATATATATATATATATATCATATATATATTATATTATATATTATATATATATAATATATATATATAATACATATAAATACATATATAATTCATATATACATATTTTTTTGTTTGGAGAAAACAGGCATACTTATATTGGGAGTTGTTTGGTGCATACATAAAACAATCACTCAAATGACAAACCGAACCATCAATTAACTTATTTCCAGGTGATCAATTTTCATTCCCATGTAGCAATCTCCACAAAACTGTCTTATGGATCATGGATAAAATTTTATACACCACAAAGTTTTAATGTAAATGCACTGTGCCTTATTTGAATTTTCACATTCACACATACATGCCTTTTCCAGTAGTGTGGCTGAAATTTTCAGAGGTTATGTTCAATATCATCCATGTGAAAGTGTACATGCCTTACACTCTAAACATCATTAAACTGTAAAATGCCCTACTTATTGTATATTACCTAACCCTTGAATCTACAAGGTCAAAGAAAACCACCATCAATTTATTCACTATTAGTGTAACTGTAAAAAAGTGCTTTAAATATCAACAATCCTATTTACCAATTCATATTTCCTTCTCCTCTCACATGTTCAAACTATTAATTCAGCTCTTCCAATTCATTGCATATTTTTTTGAAAATCCAGTAGAGGATTTCAAAATCTGTAACTCTCCCTACCTCCTTCTCTATTCATACTGATAATTTTTTGAAATATATTTCAACAAAATGTTTCTTGAAATACCAATTCCTGCTGACCCCTTTAAGAAAATATAAGGGATACACCAAAACCAAATAAAAAATTGACACATATGTTGAGACACATCTTGCATCTGCATGAGATAATGTGATTGGATAGGATACATAAGTCAACTCTTGAGGGCTATACAATTGAGAAGATAACCCTGCCTTACAAAATGGAGACAAGCTGTGAGTGAATAATGCTTAAAGAAAAAGAAAAAAAAAACAAGTGTATAATGTCATCAAAATAAGTAAATATACTATAATATGAATACATGTAAATTGAAAACAAAATTGAAGTCACTGTATATTTCAGACAAATGGAAAACTAGGATGTTATCTATATACATTCACTAAAATTACCAGAAAATAGAAGACAAAGAGTTAAAATTCTGAGCACAACTGAAAAGTGCATGGATACCATTCAGAGGTAAAAAGACAGAAATTGAAGATTATTAGTAAATGAAATACAGATTGAATATGTGAAAATAAGGAACCATAACCATAAAGACAGGGAAAAAAGAACTAATATTATAGTGTATGACCTAGGGTATCTTGTTGCAGGTGGAGATGTAACAGATGATATGACTATGAACATTTTAGAAAAGAATCAAAGCATTTGAACACAAGTGAGAAAAAAAAAAGAAAAAAATCTGACTTTCTCCAGTAGTTCTTAATAAAATCATTCAGCAAATCATCCCTAAACAATCATCATATCACTTCATCAAATAGATGAAAAGGAATGGGGACAACAATTTAACAGTGAATGTATTATGTTCTACAGGAAGCACTGAGTGTATGTGTGTAAATATTTAACCCAATGCTGATGGGGCCTGGATATTTTGTGATATAATATTATACAAGTCTAGACTTCACTTCGGGATTAGGCCTAAGCTGTGTACAACTGGTCCATAAGTTTCAAGTCATGACACACATATATGCCACAGGCCATTATGTCATGATGTCTATAGATGTAACCATCACTGAAGGAATATACAGATAAATATATATAAATATATACATATATATATATATATATATATATATATATATATATATATATATATATATATGTACATATATACATACATACAACATGTATATACATATATCTATAAACATACCATATATATATATATATATATATATATATATATATATATATATATATATATATATATATATATATATATATATATACATGTATATATATAAACATACACATATTTATATATATGCACACAAATAGATACATGAATATATATGTGTATATACATAATGTACAACTATATATATATATATATATATATATATATATATATATATATATATATATATATATATATATATATATATATATATATATGTGTACATGTATATTATATACATCTATATAAAAATGGTATGTAGAAGTACATAAAAGTAACTAACAAATAAACCAATATATATATATATATATATATATATATATATATATATATATATATATATATATATATATATATAAACATATCTATACATATATATTTATGTATATATATATACATATATTTGTAACTCCATAGTTTATTCTCGCCTGTATCTTATAACGATCATGATCGACTGTTAACCTATATTAACACAAC